>NW_011110035.1:0-372 GCF_000146605.3 Meleagris gallopavo
CGTCCCAGTTGTGTTGCACACCCCAGTTGTGTTGCACACTCCAGTCCCATTGCACGTCCCGGTTGTGTTGCACGTCCCATCCGTGTTGCACACCCCAGTCCCATTGCACGTCTCAGTTGCGTTGCACGTCCCAGTTGTGTTGCACACCCCAGTTGTGTTGCACACCCCAGTCCCGTTGCACGTCCCAGTTGCGTTGCACGTCCCAGTTGTGTTGCACGTCCCAGTCCCATTGCATGTCTCAGTTGTGTTGCACGTCCCATCCGTGTTGCACACCCCAGTCCCATTGCACGTCCCAGTTGTGTTGCACACCCCAGTCCCATTGCACGTCCCAGTTGTGTTGCACACCCCAGTTGTGTTGCACACTCCAGTCCC
>NW_011110036.1:0-343 GCF_000146605.3 Meleagris gallopavo
TTCATGCAGACCCCTGCTGTGGCTGAAGCAGTGGAGTCCTGCTATTCAGATGAGCGATTATTCCAGCAGCTGAAGTGTTTTCATAAAGGGACCGGGAGGCAAGTCGGCTGGAGAGCAGTAGGAAAGGAAATCCTTATTTGAGCCTATGATAGGACCCTGACAGCGAGCCCCACTCTAATACCTGGAGATTGTCTGTTGGTGAGGAAAAAGCTCTTCTGAAGAATGAAAGCAATTTATTCACCTCACAAGATTGTCTTACCAAAAAAAAAAAGAAAAAAAAGAGAGAAACAAACTTCTCACTTCGTGCTGCTGCTCACTGATGAAGAAAGGCAAAACTGAAAAA
>NW_011110037.1:0-809 GCF_000146605.3 Meleagris gallopavo
AATGCTTTCAGCTTGTCAGCACAGCAGTGTTATGCAAGTGAGAATGCCCATTCCATTGCTTATCAGATTAATGAGCATTTAGATAAATAAGACTTTGTCCAGGAGGCCAGCTTTAGTGTGTGAAAGAATACAAATCACAGGGTAGGGAGCACAGCTCAGGACTTTGAGCAACTGAGCAGGTACAGAAGGGGGAAGTCAAACCCCTTGAGCCAATGGCCTTCACATCACACTGCTGTGCTGACAAGCTGAAAGCATTTTACATATATTATCCTTTCATATAAAAGAACTGGGAAAGAATAATTAGTCAGGGAGTTGTAACAAGCAGACCAATAACAGAAGAGAGGTAGGGAGAAAAAGAAACTAGAAGAAAAGCAGGCACATGGGCAGATTGCTGTGTAGGTGGGTGCCACACAATAAGGGAAATCCATACACCGAAAGAGGTCAGATGAAATAAGAAAAGATCCAGCCCCCAGGATTCACATGGCTTGCAAGTAGTGATCTGTAAATACATGTGAAACAAGTCTGGCTAAGTTTGTTTCAGTTCCAGAAGGAATGCAAGTAACGTAAAGTAGAATATCTGGCATGTTTTTTCTCTCTGTTTTCCCAAAGCATCTAGCAACTAATTTGGAATGGGTTATTAATAATGGATTATCCCTTTCCACATTCAACCAGCTCTCAGCCAGAACTCAGGTTGACAAGTCCTTCAAAATGAAGATAGCACAGCTTTAAATCCACTTTGTATAATGCATTCTCATAGAATCACAGAATGCTTAGAGTTCGAAGGGACCTTTAAAGGTCATCTAGTCCAA
>NW_011110038.1:0-364 GCF_000146605.3 Meleagris gallopavo
TGCAGTCAGGGCCTGCTCTCATCCATCCACTCAAAGATCTTTTTAGCACCCATGATTAAACTCCTGCAGAGCTACTCAGGTTTGCTAGTGAATATGAGAATGTAGAACTGTCCTACATGTGCAGCTGCTTTGGAAGCTAAAGTATAGCGCAGAAGCATCTGACATCTAAGTCCAATTGTGCCCAGGATGTGTACCATCGCTTTTGTCTCTGAATCCTACTTTTCAATACTTGAATTTCACAGAACTTGAGGTAAGAAGTTTACAGTGAATGTGACTAACTGGGCTCTTTTGTCTGATTTGTTCTGGTTCTGCACAATGCAGAAATTATTAACCTTTTTCTGTATGTGGGGTGACCTGAACTCAG
>NW_011110039.1:0-2047 GCF_000146605.3 Meleagris gallopavo
GGAAGTTCAAGCCTTCAGCTTAGTCAGCATCATGATGCAGCAGTCAGAGTTGACGGTTTGACAGGGTTCCAGGATATCCAGGCGGATCACCTCTTTCTTGCCTACCCTAAAAGACAGTGCACATAACTTCCCCTGCTGCCAGCTGCCTCTTGACGTTTTCTCCCATGGGAAATTGACATGTTGCCACTTCACAGACTGCTTTGTTGATTGTGGCTCGTAGTGGTCATAGCCCTGTCTCATCATCAGTAATGATGCAATCCAGGAAAATCTGATGGATCTGATGGACAAACCTGCATATGGTATTCTTTCTCTTCTTGCATGAACATCTGTGGAAGCCATGTGGCACAAATTCTGTGATTATCCAAGATTGCCACAATTGCTCCTAATGCATCGAAGCTGATTTCGAGCTCTGTACACAGTTCTCTGACTGTGATTTGCCAGTTTGCATGGATGAGCTGATCAAGATGCTCTTCGTTTTTGTGGTTCAACAGCTGTGCATGGCCATTCAGAATGTGGCTTGTCTTCCATGCCGCTATCACCACTGCTGAAACTCACCACCCACTGCCTCACTGTGCTCACATCCACTGTTTGGTCTCCAGAAACATTCATCAAGCATTGATGAATGTCAATGGGTGACTTTTTATCTGCATCTGTGTCAGTGATACAGCTTTTCTTCATACACACTTTCATTTCAGGCACCATTCTGTCAGGCTGCCCCTCTGCTGCCATCTGTCACATGGCAACAAAATATAACGAAACACTGGTGAGAAGGTTCAATCTCTACTGTCATACTGCAGAAAACTTCTCATATAACTTAGTTTGCTCAAAAGTCAGAATGAGTTAGTTTAAAAACACTGACACAAAGGTTCAAGCTCTACTGCCAGATCAACATTCACCTGTGGAGTTGTGGGTCAACATAATAAAACAGAAGGCATTGCTTTCAGAGCAGTCCTTGTAAATGCTATTGCATTTGCTAAGTCACTATGTTTCAAATTATAAAATACATTTTGGGAACGCTGTTTTTTCTTCCATACACAAGGTAAAGAGATTCTGTTTTACTTCTTTTCCACTTTATACACAAACACCACAATTACTAACAGCATTTAGAATTAGAAAACTTATGAAATGTAACTAACTACTACTGAAATGTATTGTACCAGTCAGTAAAAGGGATACTGATAAAGTATTTCTGAAACTTTAAACTTTTATAACTGACAGAGAACCAGTCTTCCCTGTTCAACATTACAATCAAAAAGCACTTCAGTTACATAAAATTCTTTTACTATGGTCTTAGCTTAGAAACTGGAGGAAAAAGCAGATCAGTTACAGTTTTTGGAAACAGCTTAACCCTTCTGTTAAAACCATTTCAGGTTTCTTTCAAAGCAGTAGGGAAGTCTGGATGCAGTGCAGGAATTAATTCTGTCCAGAAAAAGTGCAACAATTTACCTTCTTCTTTAGATAAAATCAAAGTGCTAGACATAGAAGCTCTAAAAATGTGGTGGCATGAATACAAGAGTGGGATTTGCTGACTTTTAACCATCCCTAACCATTATTTTAAGCAAAAAAAAAAATTCATTTATCTTTTAAGATAAATTTCCCATCATTCTCATAGCATGAAGCAGTATTTTCCCTTTTTGTCTCTGTGTAGTAGGGCACTGTGTTTGCGGGAAAGGATAAAAGTAACTCCCAAAAGATTAAAATACATCAGTAAAAAAGACAAGGGAGATACTAGTTTACATCAACTGAGGGCACAGATTGTCATATTTAAAGTTTTCAGGTAGGATTATAATAACCCCTTTGATCGATAGGCCCTCCACAGTGACTGGGACTGTACAGTGAAAAGACTTCACTGCATGTTTGCAATTATTTTGATATTATGAATTTATCTTCAGATTCTTGTCAGAGAGAAATGAGCTGACAGTGCAAGGAGCTGCTTTTGTTTGTTTTTAGTTTTTCAGTCGTATTGTGTACACAAAGACAAAACAGTTCAAATGCCCAATATGGGTAGGTCTAGCATTTACAATACCTGGCACATCAAAGTCAAAGT
>NW_011110040.1:0-355 GCF_000146605.3 Meleagris gallopavo
TATAAATATCTGAGGTGCGGCGGCCATAGCGGTGAGGCCAGTCTCTTTTCAGTGGTACATGGAGACGGGACGAGGGGAAACAGACATAAGCTGCAGCATAGGAAGTTTCGCACGAATGTGCGTAAGAACTTCTTCACGGTGAGGGTGACGGAGCACTGGAACAGGCTGCCCAGGGAGGTTGTGGAGTCTCCTTCTCTGGAGATATTCAAGTCTCGCCTGGACGCCTACCTGTGCGACCTGGTGTAGGGAACCTGCTTTGGCGAGGGGGGTTGTCTCGATGATCTCTAGACGGTCCCTTCCAACCCCTACAATTCTGTGATTCTGTGAAGTATCTTCACCGTATTGAGAGCTGATG
>NW_011110041.1:0-553 GCF_000146605.3 Meleagris gallopavo
TGGATGTTGCTGAAACGGGAGAGGTGGCCAATGCTTTATGTTTACACTGACTCGTGGATGGTGGCAAATGCTCTATGGGGGTGGTTACAGCAGTGGGAGCAAAAACAACTGGCAAAGAAAGGGTAAACCTATTTGGGGCTGCTGACCTGTGGAAAGATATTGACTGCCCGAATAAAGAATAATAGGTTAATAAAGGTAGCGTCACGTAGATGCCCATGTGCCCAAGAATAGGGCTACTGAAGAGACAGCAAAATAACCATCAGGTAGACAGAGCTGCCAGAATTGAGGTGGCCCAAATAGATCTGGACTGGCAGAACAAGGGTGAATTATTTCTAGCCCGATGGGCCCATGAGACCTCAGGCCATCAAGGGAGAGATGCGACATATAAGTGGGCTAGAGACCGAGGGGTGGATTTAACTATGGATGCTATTGCGCAAATCATTCATGACTGTGACACATGTGCCACAATTAAACAAGCCAAGAGAATGAAACCTCTCTGGGAGGAAGGGTGATGGCAAAAGTACAAATATGGGGAGGCATGGCAGGTTGATTA
>NW_011110042.1:0-650 GCF_000146605.3 Meleagris gallopavo
TGTATGGGCAGTCCCCATGCTTTAGCAGCTGCCCACATTGCCTTTTGTCCCACATGCCGTAGCTTCTGATGTAACCAACGGGCAATGTTCTCGGATGGTGAATTCTCAATCCATCGAACTCAGGCCAGCATCTCTGCTTCATCATTTCCCGGTGACTGTAGGGGCTGATGACCAGAAACATGGTAGACACGTACAGTCCTGTGTTTGACTGTATTCCTTATGTCTAACCACATGTCCTTGCCCCAGATCGGCCAGGCATGGATAGTCCATTCTTGGGTGGCCCACTGTGCAATCCACAAAGTGAGCCCTCGGTACACAGCCCAACTATCCGTACAGATGTCCAGGATACCATCACCGGGTTCCTTAGTTATAACCATCCACACGGCTCGCAGTTCTGCCCATTGGCTGCTCTGACCATCCCCCTCATCAAACCAGATTGTCTCAATAGAAGGATAGTATGCTATTGCTCTCCACTTGCTCCGATTGCCCTTGCTGGATCCATCTGTGTACCAAGCATCTTCAGGGATAGGGTATTTTCCCTCCTGAACGGGACTCTTCTGCGGTGGAGCGACCAGTATTCCTTTCGGTGCATCACTGTGATATGTTAGTGGGCCTAGGATCTTCTGGAGTTCTTCTTTCAAAGGGGATGA
>NW_011110043.1:0-533 GCF_000146605.3 Meleagris gallopavo
GGTTCATGTGAAATTTTTCTGTTATCATTCTTTTGATTTAAGTGTTGGATCTAAAATACTACATCAATTCATTTTAATGGTAGATAGTGATCTACTAAAGTAAAAAGGTTTGGAATCAATTTTAGAGGTTATTTATATATAAAAATCACACTGTTTTTAATCCACTTTGAAAAATATTAGAGTAATAAGGAGACTGAAGCTGATGTTTAAGCACATATACCAGGAGTTACCATAAACTAATAGAAATATACCCACATGACACCACTTCTTCCTTCTTATTGCACCTGTTTATTCCCACACGATTGTTCTGGTGCATCTCTTCTGAAACATGATGATTTCTGTAAACGTTCAGTAAATGATTCAGGAACAATTATTAGCTAAATCTAGACTGGTTATGTTTATTTGAATTAATTCCTTGCTTGAATTACCATTTATTATCACAAATTCTGCACTGATGTAGTGGAAGACTAAGAGCAAAAGGCTGTGGCAGTAGAATATTTTGGCAGTAATACTTATTTGTATGGTCTTAAAGT
>NW_011110044.1:0-494 GCF_000146605.3 Meleagris gallopavo
TTTGGGTTCTCTCGCTGACCTCATCTTCTTGATCGCTTCACACCAAGTGAGCATACTATCACCTTTCCCCCATCTTCAGCCTCTGAAGAGGCTGTTGCCTGTCGTGCTTCTTGCAGGGCTCTCACAGCTCAGAGCAGGCTCAGAGCAGGCTCCTTCCTCGCATCCCGGCCTGCACTGGCATTGCTGTCCCCCAGCCTCATCCTGCTTCCTGGCAGGCATAGCTACTTGCCTTGATCTATTATTCCCTCACTGGCTGCACTCAGCATACAGGGTCCCACCACAATGGGGAGGCTGCGGTGCTCAGAAGGAAGAAGACATTAAGCAGAGGCCAAAGCTTGGTGCTCACAGGCACATCCTTCTGCCATCACCAGATGCTGCACCCCTTCTTTCAGCTCCTACCAGTGACACCCTTCATGCAGCCAGGCATGGCACTCGCCCGTTACATCTCACTGGGACGCCAAAAGACACTTTCCTGTTTAACAGAAAAACTAATA
>NW_011110045.1:0-420 GCF_000146605.3 Meleagris gallopavo
TTCTTAGAGCATTCAAAGAGAAAGATGTGCTGTTTTGGAGCTCAGGTTTGGAAGTACATTTCAAATGGAGAAGCCACTGAGTATACAGAAAATGGTAACTCCAGCTCATCTGTTATGAACATCTGTGGAAAGTCATTTGGTTTCCTAATACCCGGGTGACTCCTTCATATTACTCCTATCTCTATAGAAAGTAAAGAAAATTAATCCCAGCGGAAAAATACGTAATTCTGTTTTTTTTCTTTGTTTTCCTAAAGCAAATAATCTAGAGTGGGTAGAAGTGCCTATGTCAGAGTGTAATATGACAGAGTAATTTGAGGAAAGTGATGTCCATATTCTTATTCCATATGAAGATTTTAGAAATCCCAAACTGTGAAGGGCTGATAGGAAACTCTTTCCTACTAAAGGTAAGGAACTGTTTTT
>NW_011110046.1:0-502 GCF_000146605.3 Meleagris gallopavo
CTGCTTCAGACAAACTAGTATTTGCTGTGCAAATCATCTTTTAATATCTTTTAAAGTAGATTGTAGCAGAAGGGGCCATTACAGTGAACACAGAGCTGGTCTGCAGAATTTATTTAAGTGGCAGAATTAATCTGGGCTCAAGAAGAGTGCAGAATGTTTGTCACAGAGTTGCTCTTAAACTGCTGTCTTTTCTTGAACAGCTCAGCAAAATTCCTTTTTAACCCTCAATTCTGCATTTGAAAATTTATATTTTGAAAGTTTATGTGAAAGAAAGTGCTGTTTCAGGAAGAGAAATAGTGTAAAACTTGCCTGTGGGCTCCTTTTGCAAGACTGTACAGTTTCAGGCCCATGGATTTGGGCAGGTCTGTGGCTCAATAGTTATGGCTTCTGCCTCAGCAGAGAACTTGAGGTTTGCTCTGCCAGTTGACAAAACTTAGGGACACCAGTTATCATACTTAATAAAATTCTGTGTGTTATACAGTGGAGGCCAAATGGGTTTGGT
>NW_011110047.1:0-603 GCF_000146605.3 Meleagris gallopavo
AGAGAGTGGTGAGGTACTGGAACAGCTGCCTAGAGAGGTTGGGGATGCCCCCTCCCTGGAGGTGTTTAAGGCCAGGTTGGATGGGGCCCTGGGCAGCCTGGTCTAGCATTGAATGGGAGGTTGGTGGCCCTGCATGCGGCAGGGAGGTGGAGATTCATGATCCTTGAGGTCCCTTCCAACCCTGGCCATTCTGTGATTCTGTGATTCTGTGATTGCTCTTTTTATGGCTCGTGTTACCTCTCGTTGTCACCCTAATCCTAACTGTAACCATAACCCTAGCCCTAACCTTAACTTCTGGCAGAGCACCTTTAGCACCATCACAGCTGCATGAGGGACAGCCAAAGCCACTGAGCAAAACCAACACAAGCCCACTGCAGCCAATAGGGCCAACAATGCCATCAACACATTACTGAGCTCTGTATTCAGACTTGGCCACACAAAAGTCTGAACAGCTGGGCTCTCCTCATCATTGGAAGCGTGTTCAAAAAGAAAAGTAGTGTTCAGCTCGTGTGTCAAAGCAACAGCAACGTCATGAAAGCAACGGCGTAACACGGTCTGGATCATCAGTTCCAGAGAATAATGTTTGAACAGCCATCATCTACC
>NW_011110048.1:0-654 GCF_000146605.3 Meleagris gallopavo
GGGAGGAAGACAGGAAAGTCAATGTCTATAGAAGTAAGAGTCAACATATTTCTAAGTCAGTTGGAGTTGCTGAGATGTGCCTGCAAGCTTTTCAGGTGTTTCTAAAAAAGCAGCTGAGTTCACTGCCTGCACACCTTTCTGTTATAGTCAAGGCTATTTTTTTGAACCAAAGATTTTGAGTCACACCTAGCCAGCAAATAGATTTATCTACACAATTGTGAGCAACAATAGATGCCTTGTTGTTTGTGTGTTTGGTTGTTGGTTTTTGGTTTTTTTTGGTATGTTTTTGTAGCTTTCATATTCCGAAGTTTTAAGGTGAAGACTTATGCTTTAAGGTCAAAAATCTTGAGCGTGTTGTACCCTGAACTTAGATACAGTGAAAGTTAGGTTTGAATTTATTAGCATACTCTTAGAAGAGGCATCTCTTTGCGAGTTTATTTTACCAGTTGGATCCCAGCTATAATTTACAGTATCTACTTGTCTACAAACACCTGTGGTTTGTATAAGTGCTAGTTTTGTAAGATTTGTTGTAAAGGTGTAGTGGAGTAAATCCGTAAAATATTACAATAAATTTGCTGCTGAATGAATCCCATCCGTTTTTGGAAATGAGTATTTTTTTTTTGCCTTAGTGTCATTCCTGGATGTAGCAATAAA
>NW_011110049.1:0-651 GCF_000146605.3 Meleagris gallopavo
CAGGGACAGTCAGCCCTCGGGAGAGCCTTCACCTTCTTCTCCCTTTCCCCAGGGGATGCTGTGCTGGTGCTGTGGAGAGCAGCACAGCCTCACTTGCCTACAGCCATCAACCTGGCGCTGCAGTGCTCCAGTGAAATCCAGAAGAAGTACGGCACTCATGACACACACATGGGTCTCATGCTCCACCTGAAGATAGGTACGGGCACAGATGGGTCAGCCCCCGTACTCTCCAGAGCCGATGGATAGCTTCCCCTGTCAGCATTTGCAGGGCAAGCAGGAGGCAGTGAGGGCAGGGGAGGCCAGGGCTCCTTCCCTGCCTGCCTCACGTCAGCTGTAGCACAGGCCCCTCGCTCCCAGCAAGGGTCCCAGAGCACAGCCCGCTCCGTCCATGGGAGCCCCAACGTCTGACCCCACTGGGAGGTAGATCCTACACCCGGTCCCCAGACGGGCCCCTCTGTCCTGCCTGCCCCTTGGATAAGGGATGTGTCACCTCTGGGATGCTTCCTCAAGTTCCAGGAGCTAAACACTTGGTGCTTTTCATGGCGAGCAAAGGGGAACTGCTTTGCCTAACAGCTTTGAGCCGGGCTTTTGCAGGCTCTCCTCGCACCACAGACAGCATGCCTGGGCTGCAGACTGTGGGCAGAGACTTCA
>NW_011110050.1:0-384 GCF_000146605.3 Meleagris gallopavo
TTTCTTCACGGCTGTCCTCATTAAATCCCTAAAGCAGCTCTCTCACCCCCTTTGGATAGCAACGCCCCATCCTGATATTTCAAACAAGTCTACTGCAGAATAACAACCTTGGTGCTGTCTTCTCCTCTCTTTCAACCTGAAATGGCTGTACAGGGTGGGAACTTGTTAATTTGGATGGAGATGTTATATCTTAGCTTGATTTTGTCCCACTGGGACAATATCGAAGTATTAAATGGACGCTTAACAACGTCATCTCACATGATGTAAGAAAATTTACTGATACCAGTGGGAGTCCTGAAGTGTTGTGTGTGCAGATTTCTCTAGTCCTCATAATTCCCAGAACAGTCAGGTAATACTGCCTGTGCCTGTGTTTTGCCACTTATT
>NW_011110051.1:0-602 GCF_000146605.3 Meleagris gallopavo
CAATTGTTATTGTTGACAAATGGTGTATGAACAATGCTACCAATTTATGTTTTCTTTGTAAGAATTATTTGTTGAAATGTATTGTTTGGTTGACTAGATTTGCTTCTCTTTTCTGATTAATTTTCTACAGGAATTTTTTACTAATAATTTTTAGAACAAACTGTTTTTTTTCAACCCAAAACATACCCCAAAGCATATTGTATGGCTGTTCCTTAAGTGCTTCAGAGCCATGCTTTAACTCAAGATCTCAGTGAAGATTCTCTCTCATACAAGTGTGAAGTAATTCACAAAATTAACTTGCAAAAATTTTTGGATATTAATCATTATTGGCATGCTTATTTGATTAAATATCTTTTAAAAGTCTTATTGCATAATAATGATAACTGATTAAAATTCTGAAAGCAATTTTTATGGAGAAATTTTTGTAGAATTTTTGAAGAACACTTCAAAAACCTCTCATAAATATCAAGAGAAGTAGGAATAGTTTGACAGCTGCATCTGATGCTATTTTAAGTGTTGTTGTTGGGGAGGATGGGGGTGTAGATGTGTTACACTGGGAAATTTTTCGTTTGGGGCTTTATGATTACAAAAAGAGATTCAGA
>NW_011110052.1:0-464 GCF_000146605.3 Meleagris gallopavo
GATGTTTGAATTTGTGAGTGTTTTTATTTGTTTTATTTGTGCTTTACCTAGTTGACTTCATTCCTTTTAATGGAGGCTAGAGTGCATTAATACCACAAGGCAAAACAAGTGCTATTTTAAGAAAGCGTCTTGAAGTTCTGTTAGAACTCCATAAAACTAGCTGTAAGAGTGAAGCAGAGTATCTTTATCTAAGATCCTGGCACACAAATCCAGCAGGGATTTTCCTGACAAAGTCAGAAACAATCAGGGAAGAACTTACCTGAAAGACAACCTAGATTCCTAGAAAGCTGACACAGGCTATCAATGTTCCTTTGTACCATGTTTAAGTTAACACTTACAGTAGTTCTAATGCCACCTTTATCTCTTTCAGGATATAGAAACTAGTCAGGCCCAGGAAATAACACAGCCAAGAACAATAGCTTGTATTTTATCTTCTGCATTCACGTGCAGATGTGCATCAAGAC
>NW_011110053.1:0-746 GCF_000146605.3 Meleagris gallopavo
TGTTCCTCTCTGCTCTTGTGAGGCACCATCTGGAGTACTATGTCCAGGTCTGGAGCCCGCAGTACAAGAAGGACAGAGAGCTGTTGGAGAGGGTCCAGAGGAGAGCCACAAAGATGATCAGGGGACTGGAGTGCCTCCCCTATGAAGACAGGCTGAGGGAGCTGGGTTTGTTCAGCCTGGAGAAAAGAAGGCTGCGAGGTGACCTCATTGCGGCCTTTCAATACCTAAAGGGAGCCTATAAAGAGGAGGGGAATCAACTCTTTGAAAGGATTGATAGCTGCAGGACAAAGGGATATGGTTTGGAGTTGAGGAAGGGAAGATTTAGGTTGGGTGTCAGGGGAAGTTCTTTACAGAGAGAGTGGTGAGGTGATGGAACAGGCTGCCCAGAGAGGTTGTGCATGCCCCATCCCTGGAGGTGTTCAAGGCCAGATTGGATGGGGCCCTGGGCAACCTGGTCTAGTATTAAATGGGGAGGCTGGTGGCCCTGCATGTGACAGGGGGGTTGGAGATTCGTGATCCTTGAGGTCCTTTCCAACCCTGGCCATTCTGTGATTCTGTGAGGGTCTTATTTCTTACTCTCTTATTTCTACTTTTCATCCTCTACAATCACTGCTATTGAGCTGATCAATGGAAAATGTGAAAATAGGCTATAAGGGAACACTGCAGCATCTAATCTGAATGTATTTGCATTATATACAATTGCAGTATACAATTATACATTTGTATTCCATGATACAGATTCCTGT
>NW_011110054.1:0-705 GCF_000146605.3 Meleagris gallopavo
TCGCTGTTTTCTCCGGGTTTTACTCACACTTTGCACCAGGCTTGCACACTCTTTCTTCTGGGTTTACACTTACACTACTCTGGGTGGACACATACCTTACCCTGGCTTTTACTCTCATTTTAATGCATTTTTACTAACAGTTTACTTCGGCTTTTCTCACTCTTGACGTGGGCTTGCCTAACTCTTTACTCCAAGTTTACTCACACTTTACTCCCGGTTTACTTACACTTATTTTGTGTGTGTTGGACTCACACTTGAGTCATGGTTTGCTCAAACTTTTCTTCAAAATTAGTAACACTTTACTCTGGGTTTACTCACACTATTCTCTTTGTTTTACTAACACCCTACTCCGGGTGTGTAAGCTCCCTCCTCTGTGTCTGCTCAAACATTACTATGGGTTTTTCTCTGTCATGGTTTCATGATTTTTTCATTATCGGTATTCCACATCATAACATCATGCAATGCACTGGGGGTTTGACTGCTGATGCTCAAGTTCCGGGTGCCTGTCCAGAGGAGAAGAGCAGCTACGTTTCCCCAGGGGGCTTTGCGGTCAGCGAGGAGATATAACTCCCGGCAAGGTCACCTGATGCTCTCTTCTTTGCCTGCGCTGCTTCGCTTGCGCTTCTCTGCCTGCGCTGCTTCGCTTGCGACTTCTCTGCCTGCGCTTCTCGCCTGCGCTTCTCATCTCAGCGTTGTGGTAAGGCC
>NW_011110055.1:0-597 GCF_000146605.3 Meleagris gallopavo
CCCTCACCAAACCGCATGCATTTTTCCAACAGAACTAGGCTTTCACTTCTGACTGTTTTGCCATGAAGGCAGGAAGCCAACAGCAAGGTTTATAAAAATCTCAAGGTTATGGATGGCAAGCGCTTCATCAGAAAACCATCAGCTGTCGTCCTGCTGTGGAGGTAGCTCTTCTGGCAAGCACATTTCTCATGCTTTGTATTAGGAACAGAACTCTTGCAGCTGGTGGGATCTGGACCTTGCTCTAGAGACTCCCTTGGATATTGTCTTGTTCACTAACTGGTGCCGCAAGAGGCCTGGGGCAGCTCCCAAGCGCGTTGCCTACATGGCAACCAGGCTGTTCCTTGAGAATGAGTCCGAGGAGGGGAAATTCAGCATGGAGCAGGACCTCGCCAAATCCCAGTGCACCCTGACAGTGGGCAGACTCACTGCACAAGGCACTGCTGTGCCAGGTGGGATGCACACAGCAGAGAGCCGTAGGGAACCTGCACACAGACGTGCTCTGCTTCCTGAACCGCACCCTAGAATGCCAGAATGTGGGAATGGCCTCACCTTCCCTCTGCATCCTTATTCTAGGCAAGTCCTACGTGGGCTCCAAAA
>NW_011110056.1:0-461 GCF_000146605.3 Meleagris gallopavo
AAGGACAGCCACCTTCCCAGGTGCAGGAAACTGGGAATTGGGAGAGGGAAATCAGTGCTGTGGACAGGGTTATCAATACATAATGAGAGAGAGAGAGGAGGTTGGAACTGTATGGTCTTTCAAACAAGCCCATAATTCATGACAGTGGAGAGAATACTTTGTGACTTTTCAATGTTCTTGATAACCACAAAGAAGTCTTCCATACCTTTTTCATCATGAAGTGGCTGAACTCATAGTGCCAGTTTTGTGTTAGTCTCATCACTAGCTAGGTATTGTCACCAGCTAATTGTCCTGTGTGCTCTCTGTGTCTTTCAAACTACATTTACTGTACCACCTTTTTTCTGAAGTGTCTGGGGCACTTTGAATGGACCACAGGAGGTTTGCATTCTATATTTCCCTTGAATTGGACTCTGCACACAGGGAGGTGCTTTATGTGAACTTCCAAAATTCCTTGCAATGCA
>NW_011110057.1:0-497 GCF_000146605.3 Meleagris gallopavo
ATCCCCCAGCCTGTATTGGTGCATGCAATTATTCCTCCTAGGTGTAAGACCCTACACTTGCTTTTTGTTGAACCTCATCCGGCTTCTTACTGCCCAGCTCTCCAGCCTGTCCAGGTCTCGCTGAATGGCAGCACAGCCTTCAGGTGTGTCAGCCAATCCTCCCAACTTCGTATCATCAGCAAACTTGCTGAGGGTGGCCACTATCCCCTCATCAAGGTCATTGATGAAGATGTTGAACAAGACCGGACCCAGCACAGACCCCTGGGGGACACCACTGGTTACAGGTCTCCAGCCAGACTCTGCACCACCAACAACGACCCTCTGCGCTCTGCCAGTCAGCCAGTTCTCAACCCACCTCACTGTCCACTCGTCTATCCCACACTTTCTCAGCTTTGTTATAAGGATGTCGTGGGAGACAGTATCAAATGCCTTTCTAAAATCAAGGTAGATTACATCTACCGTCTTCCCCATCCACCCAGCATGTGACAGCATCATAG
>NW_011110058.1:0-464 GCF_000146605.3 Meleagris gallopavo
TAAAATAAATAAATAATGAAATGAAATGAAATGAAATGAAATGAAATGAAATGAAATGAAATGAAATAAAATAAATAAAATAGAAGACACAGTATCCCCTCGAATATGATTGTTTTCTGCGTATAAAGAGAGAGGACACATGAGAATATTTGAAGTTGGAAAGTGTTAACATATTTTTATCAACTCCCACTTGCAGTCATCTTCCTTGTATTGGGGATCTGAAATGTGGAGGCACTACTCTGGACAATGCCTTCTGTATATCTCCTAGCTGTGGTCTTGTTCAAATAAAAAAGTTCGTGACTGACTTCTTACATCATTTCTGAATAATAGAACAAGGATGAATGATAATAAACTGAAAGAGAGTTTTACATTCAACATTTTGGAAGGAATTTTCTAACATTCCATGGATCATGATGTGAGGCATGGAGCTGGTCTGGAACAGGAAGCCCAGAGAAGATGGGGAG
>NW_011110059.1:0-483 GCF_000146605.3 Meleagris gallopavo
GTCTCATCAAGGCAAGTTCAACAGACATTCTAAACAATTGCCTGGACATAATTATTACTCAAACAAGCAGTGGCCTTTTGTTACCTGGTCTTCTTTTTGAGGCCCTACTTGACAGAAAGAAGGAGGAAAGATTTCACCTAGGACATCTGTGTGAGATTAGAAGCAAATTGGCCCTGATAGATGATTCAACTTCCTACAGAAATCAGTAGTTCCAAATGAATGTGAAGTGAAACACACTACTTACATAAAACACTAATCTCCAAACCTAACAGAAAAGCAGATCTCAGACACTACAGTATTTATCCATACTGAGTACTGAATTTAGAATTTATCTCTCAGCATTAATTTGTAATAACTCTCATCTTTTTGTTGTCTTTTTCTTCTCTTTTACCTTAAGTCTTTCATCTGCTCCAGAACTTGAAGAACACATTGTAAGAGTTTGGATTTTGTCTTTATTTCTTCTTCTACTCTCTTCTCTTCTGC
>NW_011110060.1:0-414 GCF_000146605.3 Meleagris gallopavo
GAAGTAACTCCCCTTCCAGTTGCTCCGAGATAACATCTACAACAAGCTGTCCCAGCACAGTGCCAGGGAGGGAGGCGACGCTGACCGACCTAGAGTTGCACAGGCTGTCCTCCTCACCCTTCCTGAAGACTGCTGTGATGGCGGCTCTCCTTCAGTTCTCTGGCACCCTTCCTGTAGAAAAAAAGCAGTCACTTCTGCCAGCTCCCTCAGCACACGTAGGCACATCCCATTAGGGTCTGGGATTTTGCAGGCATCGATTTCACCTAAACGAAATTTGAACAGCTCCCCCACGCTCAAAACAAAGTCATCCTTCCTCAAAGACTCTTTCATCTGATATACCCCATGAGCAGCAGTAACTGCTGAAGCCGAGAAAGCATCTGGCACAGCTACCTTCTCACATCCCCTGTTCTGCAA
>NW_011110061.1:0-483 GCF_000146605.3 Meleagris gallopavo
AAATATTTAATTATATAAATAATATATTGTGTTAAATTGTAATATTTTCTCCTAAATTCACTAAACAAGTTAGTGAATTGATATGATTGAATGGTTCTAATTTTCCTACAAATATTTTTGAAATATTAACATTTAGTTCTGATGGTGAATTACAAAAATGGCACTCTTGAAATTTCCTATGAAATGGAAATTATGTCTTCCAACCTGCTGTATAAATAAACTGTAGGTGTATATATTGTTTACTGGATACATATGAGAGAAGGAAATAAATGAATTAATATAAAACCGTTTCAGTAAAGACCTTAAACCAACATTAAGAAAGCTGAAATCCACACCAAATTTCAGGAGGTTTCTACATGAGAAATTTCTGTGCGGGTAGTATTTATGCTTAAGGTATATTTGCCTCAGTATTCATACTATCTTGTTTTGTGTACTAAGAACACTCGGGTATAACAAGCTGCACCCCATAGTCCAATCTGTGAA
>NW_011110062.1:0-666 GCF_000146605.3 Meleagris gallopavo
TTCGCTTGCGCTTCTCTGCCTGCGCTGCTTCGCTTGCGCTTCTCTGCCTGCGCTGCTTCGCTTGCGCTTCTCTGCCTGCGCTTCTCGCCTGCGCTTCTCTGCCTGCGCTTCTCATCTCAGCGTTGTGGTAAGGCCGATCCACTATCAATTTCACATTCTCTCTCTTTATAAAATTCTGTTGCCACTGTTTTCAATTATTTCGGGGTCCCTTATTTTCCTTTTTTTCCGGGGGCGCGGATCCGCGGATCCCTCCGCCCTTCTAGTCACGGAACCGGGCCGAACCAGCCCGTAAACCGTTGACAATGTATCATCTGTCATTTTGATATAGCTGGTGAGTGTGCTGATCGTTGGTTTTGAAGTTTCCTTAAGATGTGCTATGCAAGTTCTTTCTCATGCACAGTGCTTCTATTATTTGCTTTTTTGATAATAGAGTCTCTGTAGTATAGCTCTCCTTACTGTAACTTCACTTCTGAGAGGGTTCAGCACCACTGTTATTACCTTACGTGAAAAATTCTGCTTTCAAAACAGAATGCTGACGTATTTCATAGAATCATAGAATGGCCTGGGTTGAAAAGGACCACAGTGATCATCCAGTTTCAACCCTCCTGCTATGTGCAGAGTCACCAATCACCAGAAGCAGGCTGCCCAGAGCCACATCCAGCCTGG
>NW_011110063.1:0-535 GCF_000146605.3 Meleagris gallopavo
TCTGTTGTTGTAGATGTGTTTCCTGAAGAAGGAGAGAGACATGGCAGCAAAACTTTGTGTTGCAGACAGGAAATCTCTTGAGGAACCATTTTGTTTTCAGTGCAATCTCAGATTAGATAAGGAGCAGACCTGTGCGTGGCCCAGTCAACCAGCCCTGGGCAGCCCTGCAGTGCCTTGCTGCCTTGCTCCAAGGAGCCACAGCAAAACTGCCTGCAATTCTTCACTAAGCTTTTACCACAGGTTCTCTCTGTGCAATGCCAGGAACAGAGTAACACCCTCCTAAGGGTGTACCAGTGGGCTTTCTCATCCTTACCTGTTGTTAGTGCTGTAGTGATGGTAGTACTGCTGCCAGTTGTTGTAGTTACTTGTTCTGAGGAAGGGAAAGAAGAGACATGGTAGCCATGCTTAGTGTTGTGTGGAAGGAAACCCTTGTGGCACAACTGTGTGTTCAGGAGCACCTCGGGTTCAATAAGGAGGACATCAATGTGGGGTAGAGTGGGCCAGAAAGGAAGCCTTGGTCCGGCTGCCTCTGTAC
>NW_011110064.1:0-543 GCF_000146605.3 Meleagris gallopavo
TTACTTCTTTGTTGTTCCCCTTCCCTCCAACAAACTTTGGAGTTGCCAGGATGTGATGGTAGTGTAACAAATAACGAATACAATTAAATACTTTACTGTATTTCCAATTAGCTGGGATTTAACTGTGTTTCCAATTAACTGGCATAACTACTGTTATTATTAGGTGTGCTTTCCAACTAACCGAGAAATTAGCTAAAGCAGAGGATCTGGCTTTCCTTATGGAAAGTAATACTTAGAACAGACAAAAAGATGTATTACATATGTCTATGTAATACTCATTGACTAGTTTGAGCAAAATTTCCTTGGGAGGAGAGTTTTCTATGAAAGATAGAAAGATAGTCTCTGTGTCTGACCATTATCGCTCTTTGTAAGTTAAACTAGAAAAAAAAAAAACAAAAAAACAAGAAAACCAAAAATAACAAGAATAGTTTTTTAATTTAAAACTTAAACTTGAAAATTCCTAGATACCTGGTCTGTAATTAGAAAATCCCTGAGATCAAGTATGGCTGATCTATTCTCAGACTTTGGCATGTAACAGAATGC
>NW_011110065.1:0-640 GCF_000146605.3 Meleagris gallopavo
AGGCCTCATCTGGAGTACTGTGTCTAGTTCTGGGCTCCCCAGTACAAAAAAGACACAGATCTCTTGGAAAGAGTCCAGTGGATGGCCACAAAGATGGTGAAGGGCCTGGAGCATCTTCCCTATGAAGAAAGGCTAAGTGAACTGGGTCTGCTTAGTCAGAAGACTGAAAGGGGACCTGATCCAGGTTTATAAATATCTAAGGTGTGGGGGGCAGAGTGGCGAGGCCAGACTCTTTTCAGCAGCGTGTGGAGACAGGACAGGGAGAAACGGCCAGGAACTGGAGCATAGGAAGTCCCGCACAAATGTGCGCAAGAACTTGTTTACGGTGAGGGTGACGGAGCACTGGAACAGGCTGCCCAGGCAGGTCGTGGAGTCTCCTTCTCTGGAGATACTCAAGACCCGCCTGGACACCTACCTGTGCGACCTGGGGTAGGGAGCCTGCTTTGGCAGGGGGGTTGGACTCGATGATCTCTGGAGGTCCCTTCCAACCCCTACAATTCTGTGATTCTGTGAAACCCACCACCTCATAATCAAAGTCAAAATAAAGCATCATTGAGACAATCCTACTGAGAGATCTGGGTTACATTCCACTGAAACAGAAAACGCTCCTATTCCGAGAGTGCTCCACAGAGAAGAGGAT
>NW_011110066.1:0-534 GCF_000146605.3 Meleagris gallopavo
ACCTCCTCTAAAACTTCCATCATGCCTTTTTGTTCAAAAGGACAGTTTTCTTCACAATTTGTTCATGCCAGATCAATATTAGGCAAGTGCTACACTTAGCAATACACATAAAACAGAGGCCCACTCCTCTTAGAAGTTGCAAGCAGATGATTATCTCCACTTCACTTCCAGGGCTGAACTCCCATGCACACAGAAGGCTTCGTCACATAAAACTAAAGCTATAAAATGACTGAAGAGCCCACCTGAAGCAAGGTCTCCATGGTGCTCTTGCCCATTATCGCTTACTATTGCTCCAAATAAAAAAAATAAAATAAAATTCTAGGCACTTACAGACCTCTAACCCAACTCTTACCTGAAAACACAAAATTAAGCCTAGAAATCAGTATACATGCACTCAGCTCTGAATAACAGTTTGAAGCTTATCAGCCAGTTCTTGAATCTCCCAGTGTACTCACACTTCGGGAAAATCATTGCATCAATTACTCTACACAGAGCAGGATGTCAGTAATGCTACAGAACAGAAAGCAACAATCT
>NW_011110067.1:0-435 GCF_000146605.3 Meleagris gallopavo
CGGCATAGAGGAGAGGGTTAAACACACGCATAGAGGAGGCCCTCCCGCTGAGTCGCGAGGCTCAGAAGGTGCTCAGTTGTGCCCCAGCTGTTGAAGCAGGGCTCTGCTATCAGTTCTTTCAGTCCCCATTTTGAGACAGATTTATGGCGGTTAATCTGTTACGTGTTGTCTTGTGCGTTGTGTTCCTGTGCAGGGCCTTGTGAGCAAGGCCAGGCTGAAGAAGGGAGCTGAGGGAAGAAGCTGGAGGTGGGGTAAGAGGGGGTGGAGGTTTGAGCAGGATGTGTCTCTCCCCATCCACACTACAGTCACTCACGTTTTCATCAGCCATAGCAGGTGGGGAAGGCAGTCACACTGGTGCTATCCCAGTGACATTCACTTCCATTTGTATATTTAAGTGTGCTTCATTTCCGTGCTTGACCACGGATGAGAGACCTG
>NW_011110068.1:0-696 GCF_000146605.3 Meleagris gallopavo
CGGTAAAAACGCGTTGAGGCTTCTAAACAATGCAGTGGCGGTCTGAACGCATCCACCCCCGAAGCACAACCGCCTTCAGAAGAAAGCCCGCCCGCCCGCCCTCAGCCCCACGGCCCCTGCATTCCCACACAGCGCTGTTCGGGGCCGTTTCCCAGCAGCAGCACGAGGACAGACCACCAGAACCACCCGACAAGTGATGTTTTTTATTGGCAACTTCTGCTGATGAGTTTCCTTTTTCACGCTCCTGACATTTATATATAAAAAGGAAAAACAAAACAAAACAAAAAAAAAACAAAACAAAACCAACAACCAATTAACGTTTTGGGCAACATTCCATTCTGCAAACATTAAAATTATTTAACATTTGAAAATAAACCCAAAGGGTAGCAGTTTTAAATAGAAATTGTAGGAGAAGGCAGGTTTGGGGCTATTGGAGGCAGCCCTGCCTGGAGCCCAATGGAAACAATGTGGGCAGGTGCTGCTATCATCATCTAAAGCCCTGCTGTACATTCTTCACAGGAAGACACAAACCAGTTTGCATTAAACCCAACGGTGCTTTCTCTTCCCTTATTCTAAGCTAAGTCATACTGAAAGTTATGGGGAAAAACGCAGCTTCAACATCCAGCTACTTCATCACACACAACGATTTCACTAAGAGCATATCCAGGTTGAAATACACAGCTGATTTCTGTCATG
>NW_011110069.1:0-444 GCF_000146605.3 Meleagris gallopavo
AAACTGAGCTGCTGCCAGTTTAACAGTTGATTAAAAAGACAGATGAAGCAAAAAGAGAGACTGTGTTTTCACAAAGTTTGAGAAACACTGATTTACAGGAATGCATGACTGTTTTGGAAGCCAAAAGGCTACAACAAATCCTTAATGTAATATAGGGCATAAACACATGCGCGTTTGTGGTTTTGTTGTTTTTTTTTTAATTAAAAAATTTGCAGCTATTTGTGTTTTGCTGTCCCTCTTCACTGTAACTACCACGGACTGTTTCTAATTCTCCTCACGATAACGTGCAGCCAGGCTGTCCCAGTTAACAAGGAAGCTTTAACGAGAGATGCCCCAGCTAAGAGTTATTGGCACTAGATGATACACTGTTGCATTCCGAGCTTCCTAGCGTGCCACACTTGAGATGACAAGTAGTAGAACCAAATAACAGCAAGTGAAAATAAA
>NW_011110070.1:0-410 GCF_000146605.3 Meleagris gallopavo
AAAAATAAAACGAAACATAAGGAATGTTGTTCAGAAGCACTCCATACAGCTTCAGTCTGGGACCAGAGTCTCTAGAGATCAGGTGGTACCTGTGATATTTATTTCTGGAGAAGAATTCCTTAGAACCTTGTTTTATTGAAAGGAAAGTTAATTTCAAACACTTTAAGTTTTAGAAAAAGATTTATAGTAGAATACAATTTCATACTGAAGCTTCAGGAAACAAAAGATTTAAAAATATTATAAAATACATACATGTCTTAAAAAAAAAACAACAACAAAAAACAAACAAACACACAAAAAATGACCATGATTTTCAGACCAACTTACTGCTGTTATGTTGATCAAGTTTGAATGTTAGTAGCTTAGCAACACTCGTGCACATTCACAGTAACAAAATTGTTCTTATTTGC
>NW_011110071.1:0-460 GCF_000146605.3 Meleagris gallopavo
AGGTTCAATAAGGCCAAGTGCAGGGTGCTGCACTTGAGTTGGAGCAATCCCAGGTACTTACACAAACTGAGGACACATGTCCTCGAGAGCAGCTCTGTGGAGAAAGACTTGGTGGTCCTGGTGGTCGAAAAGATTAACATGTGCCAGCAGGGTGCGCTTGCAGCCCAGAAGACCGACTGTGTTCTGGGTTGCATTAAAAGAGGGGTGGCCAGCAGGGAGAAGAAGGTGTTTGTCCCCCTCACTCAGCTCTTGTGAGGCCCCATCTGGAGTACTACATCCAGGCGTGGGGCCCCCACTACAGGAAGGATCTGGAGCTCTTGGAGGTGGTCCAGAGGAGGCCACTAAGATGATCAGAGGACTGGAGTACCTCTCCTATGAGGAAGGTTGAGGGAACTGGCCTTGTTTAGCTTGGAGAAGAGAAGGCTCGTGGGGAGACCTCACTGTGACTTTCCAGTACTTG
>NW_011110072.1:0-500 GCF_000146605.3 Meleagris gallopavo
CACGCTGACACACCCACCTCTGGTCACTGGTGGTAAGAAGGGTCCTCAGCATCTTCTGGAACCCAGAACACACACAGGTCATGCAAACCTACAAACTAGGTAGTGTATTTTGCAGAGGAAACCCACCAGAGCTGAAGATACCTTTATAGAAAGGTTGTAAGCACTGACATTTTACAGCATGCTTCTCAGGAACACAGGTTTATTTCATACTTAAAATATTTTGCTCCATCTGCCCGGACGATGAGCCAGGAGCAATCTGACCTGACCAGGTCCCAGGCATTCTCTTTAGCACAACAGAAGCTTTGACTCTGCTCAGAGGGGTCTCTTCTCAGACTCCTCAGGTAGGTGACAGTCTCTCAAGATCTACTGATTCAGTGAAAGCTGCTATATAAAAAACATTGTGGGCTAAAGTCTCCTGAGAGTTTCTTATTACGTTTTGCACCTGCAAGTGCAAAACTTGGACTTTCTCCCTCCTGGCTTCGCACTCCACACATACCACT
>NW_011110073.1:0-389 GCF_000146605.3 Meleagris gallopavo
ATGAAAGTGTACAAGTAAAAAATAAAATAATTAAAAAAAAAGCCTCTAAAAACCTCCACAGTAATAGGTGATAATATCTATGTTCTGAAACAGCAGTCTGAAGCACGTGAAGGAACACACAGAAAAATAAAGTAGTTTATCTAAAGAAAACCTACAGTCTGGAAGAGAAGATAAGGGTAGTAAAGGATTTATTTTACACTTACTGCTGAATGAACAGAAAACATAAAAAGTGCAAAACAACTTAAAAAGAAGAGGGTAATTGTAGAAATCACAAAAGCGACCCATAGAGTTACCACACACGCAACAAAAAAAGAAAAATAAAGAAGAACCTGAACTGCTTAGAGTCATGCCCTCAACGTCATTAAGCCAACAACAGAAGTTAATTAACT
>NW_011110074.1:0-849 GCF_000146605.3 Meleagris gallopavo
CCTCGTCCTGTCTCCACGTACCACTGAAAAGAGACTGGCCTCACCGCTATGGCCGCCACACCTCAGATATTTATAAACCTGGATCAGGTCTCCTCTCAGTCGTCTTTTCTCAAGGCTAAACAGACCCAGTTCACTTAGCCTTTCTTCACAGGGGAGATGCTCCAGACCCTTCACCATCTTTGTGGCCCTCCGCTGGACTCTTTCCAAGAGATCCCTGTCTTTTTTGAACCGGGGAGCCCAGAACTGGACACAGTACTCCAGATGAGGCCTTACTAGGGCAGAGTAGAGGGGAGGATCACCTCCCTCGACCTGCTGGCCACGCTCTTCTTAATGCACCCCAGAATGCCATTGGCCTTTTTGGCCACGAGGGCACACTGCTGGCTCATGGCCAACCTGTCGTCCACCAGGACGCCCAGGTCCCTCTCTGCAGAGCTCCTCTCCAGCAGCTCATCCCTCAGCCTGTATTGGTGCATGCAATTATTCCTCCCTAGGTGTAAGACCCTACACTTGCTTTTGTTGAACCTCATCCGGTTTCTTACTGCCCAGCTCTCCGGGCCTGTCCAGGTCTCGCTGAATGGCAGCACAGCCTTCAGGCGTGTCAGCCAATCCTCCCAGCTTCGTATCATCAGCAAACTTGCTGAGGGTGGCCACTATCCCCTCATCAAGGTCATTGATGAAGATGTTGAACAAGACCGGACCCATCACAGACCCCTGGGGGACACCGCTGGTTACTGGTCTCCAACCAGACTCTGCACCACCAATGACAACACTCTGCGCTCTGCCAGTCAGCCACTTCTCAACCCACCTCACTGTCCACTCATCTATTCCACACTTCCTCAGCTTTGTTAT
>NW_011110075.1:0-502 GCF_000146605.3 Meleagris gallopavo
TGCAATCGCCTCGAGATACTTCATCATGTATTTTATTGTACATTGTAGGACTGAAATGTCAGATGCATTCAGACAAACTTCCATTATGCTGGAGAACATGATTTGGTCTACATGTTTTAAGTATGGCTTAGTTATTTGCCCACACTGTTTATACAAGAGTGGGTCTGCATATCTGACTTTCAAGTAAAACACTGCACACAAGTGGCAGCTAAGCAAGTAGAAACTTCTGTTAATATGAACAACCAATGAGATGGTTCCTCTTACACCTCAAAGTGCATTTTTCAAGTTACAGTAGAACTTAGTTGATTTGTGCTTTACTACACTAGGCACCCCATAAGTCATACACACAAAAACGTGGCACTGTCAACCAACTTCTCAGTGATGATTCTATAAAAGAGCCCAGGGATTTGATCTATATTTCTACTTTTCTATTTATTTTTTTTCTAGTTACTATTTGTCATAACACTATACTATATTACTACAAGGTGTAGTAATTAAACTT
>NW_011110076.1:0-931 GCF_000146605.3 Meleagris gallopavo
CTCCTTGTTTCTTACACTGTAGATGAGAGGGTTCAGTGTTGGAGGTACCACTGAGTAGAGAAATGACACCACCAGGTCCAGGGATGTGGAGGACAGGGAAGGAGGCTTCACGTAAGCAAAGGTACCAGTGCTGACGAAGAGGGAGAGCACGGCCAGGTGAGGGAGGCACGTGGAGAAGGCTTTGTGCCGTCTCTGCTCAGAGGGCATCCTCAGCACGGCCCTGAAGATCTGCACATAGGAGAAAAGAATGAAAGCAAAGCACCCAGATGCTAAAGAGGCACTGACCACAAGAACCCAAAGGTCTTTGAGATAGGAGTGTGAGCAGGAGAGCTTGAGGATCTGGGGAATTTCACAGAAGAACTGATTGATGGCATTGCCTTGGCAGAAAGGCAGTGAAAATGTATTGGCAGTGTGCAGCATGGAATAGAGAATCCCAGTGGCCCAGGCAGCTGCTGCCATGGTGGCACAAGCTCTGCTGTCCATCAAGGTCCCGTAGTGCAGGGGCTTGCAGATGGCAGCATAGCGGTCATAGGACATGATGGTGAGAATGAAATATTCTGCTGAGATGAAGAAGAGAAAGAAAAAGACCTGCACAGCACATCCAGCATAGGAGATGTCCCTGGTGTCCCAGAGGACATTGGCCATGGCTTTGGGGAGAGTGGTGGAGATGCAGCCCAGGTCGAGGAGGGCGAGGTTGAGCAGGAAGAAGTACATGGGGCTGTGCAGGCGGTGGTGGCAGGCTACGGCTGTGCTGATGAGGCCGTTGCCCAGGAGGGCAGCCAGGTAGATGCCCAGCAAGAGCCAGAAGTGCAGGAGCTGCAGCTGCCGCGTGTCTGCCAACGCCAGCAGGAGGAACTCGCTGATGGAGCTGCTGTTGGGCATCTGCAGGTCCTGGGCATGGAGTCCTGTGCACAGTGCAGAAGATAATGAC
>NW_011110077.1:0-329 GCF_000146605.3 Meleagris gallopavo
CTCAGAGGGTAGTCAGCAACACAGAGTTTGGAGGCATGTAACTAGTGATGTCCCTCAGAGATCAGTGCTGAATCTGATCTTGTTCAACGTGTAGTTCCAGAATCCCCAGAAAAAAAAAAGATAGGGATCTCTTAAAAGGAGTCCAGCAGAGGGCCACTGTATGGGAACTGCTGAATCACGGCCTGAACCTCTGATTGATCACCTGAGGTGAGCAATGAGTCAGCCACAGGAGCACAGGTGAAGGCAATTCACCTGCCCTGCTGGAAGGGGTGGAGTCTGGCTCCACCTCTCCTAGACTCCACTTAAGAGCTGACTACTGATGAGGAAGG
>NW_011110078.1:0-435 GCF_000146605.3 Meleagris gallopavo
TCATCTGTGGCGGCACAAACAGCAGCCTGGAAGAGTGCAGAAACGGAGTGAGACACAAATCAGGCTAGAAACCTGCCGCAGGGTGGGGAACTATGGGGACAGTGTGCTGTTGGGCAGCACTGAGGCACATTTTCTGCCTCCCAAGAGGCCACTGGGGAACAGAGCGGCACGCAGCTGGTGCCACCGAGGGAGGCCAAGGAGTCCAAGCACTGGGCCGCTTTACAGCCTGGGTGGGCAGCTCAGCTCCTCGCACTGGCATTCATCTCCAAGTACACTTTGCTATTCATCCCATTCCCGTTCTACAAGTAGGTGGGGAATAGCAAAAAACAAAACCACTGGGAATTCTCGCAAGCACTGTGAATGTGGAAATAACCACCTCCTGGCACCACCAAAAGTGGCATCAGTACGATGCAGGACGTGGCAAAGACATGCGAG
>NW_011110079.1:0-511 GCF_000146605.3 Meleagris gallopavo
AATCCTTTCCTATTAGGAAAGAACCTCAAAAGCAAGAAAGTGCAAGTAATCAAGCCATGAATTCAGATTCACATCAGAACAAAACCAGCTCAGGAAACTCCAATCCCACTACAAATTCAAAGGCATGGCATGAGGTTTAAAAGCAGCTGAGACAAGAACACTTGAAAATCCTGTGTGGAAAGATATATAAAACATCACCAATCGTATATTGAAAATGTCCAAATCCTACAAAGCAGATAGGTTACTGGCATCAATAATTTTTTAAAAAGAGCAATTTCAACTGCTGTTTCTTTTAGTTCAGCTTAAGGAAGCAAGTTTTAAGGACTTTTCCTTCCAGATATCAATCAAGTTTGACTGCCCAAATGAAGTCACTGCTCAAAACATCTAAAAATTAAGACCTAAAGAGAAGACCTACAAGAGAAGCTTTATAATGAACTGATGTCTTTTACTGCTGCGCAGCACCACAGCCAGAAATGGACTGGTGCTTTCCGACTCCATCAGTTCTAATGAA
>NW_011110080.1:0-479 GCF_000146605.3 Meleagris gallopavo
AAAGCTGGCTGAATAGCCAGAACTGGAGGGTAACCAAGTAAGGTCTGCAAGCTCCACTACCTACAGGCTGGGGGATGTGAGGATGGAGCACAGCCCTGCAGAACAAGTCCTGGGGGTACTGGTGGATGGCAAGCTGGGCATGAACCAGCAGTGTGCCCTCACAGCCCAGAAAGCCAACCATATCCTGGGATGCATTCAAAGCAGCATGGCTAGCAAGGCAAGGAGGGAGTCTGGCCCCTCTGCTTTGTGCTGTGAAACCTCACCTTCACAGTACTGTGTCCAGATGTGGAATCCTCAGTACAGGAGAGACACGGAGCTGTTGGAGAGCATCCAGAAGAGGGCCGTAAAAAATAGTCCCAGCAACGGAGCACGTCCCTTATGGGGGTCCTGCTGCCTGCCAGCCAGGGGAACCTGGCCAGGCTGGAGCAACAAGCTGGAGGAACCTCATGGAGTTCAGCATGGAGAAGTGCTGCTGGGAT
>NW_011110081.1:0-560 GCF_000146605.3 Meleagris gallopavo
GATGCAGTGGCTGGGGGTCCCCTGTAATCAGGGAAGCTGACTCTTTGGCTGCTGCTTGTTGTGTGCCCAGCTCCATTTGCCCAGTCTGCCCGCCTCTGTGATCCCCCGCAGCACCGGCTGGAAGCGCGCCGTGCGTCAGTGAGGTGAGAAAAGCTGCTCAAAGTAGTTTTTGCTGGGATGAACTGGGGAGGGGGGATGCAAGGCCTTCCTTCAGCTGGGTGGTGGTGTGCCGAGTTCCCTTGCGCTGTTGGGTTTCCCTTTCCTTGAGGTGGGGGCTTGCCGCTCCGCAGGTCTAATGGTGTCCCCGCTGATGTTTCAGGAGCTGCTGCAGAAGAAAGAAGAAGAAGCAGCGTGGGGATGCAGGAGGCAGGAGCGAGCAAGAAGACCATTCTATTGACTGTCAATCTCATTCAATTAATTTGTCTTTTGGATCTACAGTTGAAATGTTTCTATTGCTATTGGGAATTCCTAGTTGACACTGTATACCTTTGAAAATAAATTTATTTGCATTGTTTTTGTTGTTTTGATTATTCCTTTTTTTAATCTCTGTCTTGCACAGG
>NW_011110082.1:0-494 GCF_000146605.3 Meleagris gallopavo
GCATTGTTAATTGTCTCAGTCTGTTCTGCCTTGTTGTTCTTTGTTTTGTTGTTTTTTAAATGATGTCAAACTTTCTGCAGAGAAAACATTGTTAAAAACTCAGATTGTTGCTGTGATCATTTGAGGTGGTTTTCAGTTTAAAGTGTTTTTTTTTTTCCCCTAATGCTCGATTATCTATTGTGTATATTGCTGTTATTCACTCAAACACTGATACAAATTAAATGTAAGCTGCCATCTTCTGATCTAAATGTAGGAATGCATGCATTATAACTTGAAGGTAATGGAAATACATATAGAATGGATATCATAAGTTTTTCCAATAGATTCATTAGGGAAAACTTTCTGCAGCAGGTGAAACAGACAAAGGTAATGCCAAGCATTAGTGCACTGCTCGTCAGTACGAAGCCTTAACTATAATCTACACAGTAACATGATTCACTTAAGTGAATATACAACAGATATCTGTAAATGTTTCAGTAATGTAAGTTTACAAC
>NW_011110083.1:0-561 GCF_000146605.3 Meleagris gallopavo
GTTAGTCTTATAACAAAACTAGAAGCAGTTTCCAGAATTTACAAAGCTTTAGTTTCTCATTTGGGTGTGCTGAATCAACCAAGTAGACAGCACTTCACAAATGACATTCAATTTCTGAGTAAACCATGCTGATCTGACTTACATGCACACCTTAGAACTCTAAGAGCTGTTCTGACTGGGAACCCTTTCAGGGTGGAGAGGACAGGGATGAGAAGAGAAGAATCACACTGCTCGTTAGGATTATTCAAACTTTCATATATTATATAACTGTTATAGTTTAAGTTAGACACGGTACTCTTCACTTGTGTTGTGCTGCTATTAATTAGGTCCAATGTTCAAAGGTCAAAGGCAATTGCATTTTGGGAAAGGAAAAAGTGATCACTACCTGATTCCCCAAGACATTGATCCATTTGTTTAAATAATATTTGTAACTTGCTTTGAGATACCTAGAAAAAAAGCATTAAGGCAATGCAAAATGCTAATTACAGTGATACTATATATTAATAAGTCATTGTATTACAAAATGTTACTAAAATTTAGGCAATTAGCTCTATGTATTAA
>NW_011110084.1:0-352 GCF_000146605.3 Meleagris gallopavo
TTTACCCATGAATGGAGAAAAGGGACAGTCACTGATCTCTTACCTCTGATGAGGTATAGTGTGCAAAGGAATGGCATTGAGCTGCATAAGGGAAGGGTCAAGTTGAGAATTAGATAAAAGATCTTCATCAGAGATGGTTGGTCCCTGGAACAGGCTCCCCCAGGCAGCAGTCACAGTCCCAAGTGCTAGTGTTCAGTATGTGTGGTCCAGTATGGACTCAGGAGCCAGACTCCATGATCTTTGAGGGTCACTTCCTACTCAGGATATTATATGACTTTACAGAAATATTTTCTTCCTCTATGCCTCATAGATAAACAAAACAAAACAAAACAAAACAAAACAAAACAAAAAA
>NW_011110085.1:0-728 GCF_000146605.3 Meleagris gallopavo
CCAGTCATTAGCCACGCCAGCTGTGTTCTAGAACAAGTGGAGATTGATAACCAATGGGAGCCACCAAGCAGAGCCTTTATATAGCAGTGAAATGCCACACATTTCCAAAGAGCTTAGTCAGCGGTTCAATTTTACTTACACAAAAATACACGTTGGAAAAGCAGAGCTCAAGTCTTCTCCTTGGACAGCTGAACTCTCACCCATCATGAGCAGAGGGTGAGAAATCTTACTCAAAATCCACAACCACAAACGACGCTTCCATGCTGATTGCACTGCATGCCACAGAACGGCCAAAAACTCCATCAGCCGAGTACTGGCAGAAAATGAGAGTACACATTTTTAGCATTTCATCATGAATTCAAAGTATAGTCTCAGTTTACTATTAAAATTGGAAGGGGAAAAAAAAAATCTCTATACATACATACATTAGTCTCCAAGTTGCCAGGCATCAGTTTTCAACAGAGAAAAGCCACAGCTGACATTGGAAACAGCACCGGACAAAATTATAAGTCAGGCTCAAAGGCATCTGCAAGCGAGATGGACAACACTGATGCATGTCAGGATCCTCAACGTGAAAACCATTGGCCGTTTCGACCTATTTTTCTTCAGAAAGATTGTCATAAAGTCTACTGAGATAGCACAAAAGACAAGACAGACTATTTTAAGTGTGATGCGAGTTTATCACAAAGAGCCAAAGATGTATAATAAAACGGGACACAGATCTTTGC
>NW_011110086.1:0-577 GCF_000146605.3 Meleagris gallopavo
AAACCTGGAAGAAGAGAAAGAGCTGCACTGAACGCAGTGTAGGGTGCAGAGCAAGGGTACTGTGAGCTCTTTGGTTTGTCATGGCTGGAGAGTAGTTATTTCCTGATGGAGTGGGTCAAACTGAGCCATCCTGTCATCTGTAGCTGGAAAGCAGATGCCTAAGTTGGTGCTGGCTGTTAAGCTTCAGTGGGAATGCTTAGATTAGGGTTACCTGAAGGCTGCTGGCTATTTTATCCACTTTGTCCTTGTTTGAACTTCTGTGCTGCTTACTTGAGAGCTCTCATTCTGTTCCACTAGAATATCGTCAGCTTCTGCTGGGTTTGGTGAGAACCTGTTCTTACTGGAACTTTGCTGTTGTACTTAGCTAACTTATCCATTGAACACATCTTATCCTAGTGGCCACAAGGAAAGTGTGATAGCAGAAAATCGTTGGCGAGGATAAGAGACTGCAGATCAGTCATGTCTTTTCTTTCTGATATTCATGTAGAGGGGATGTCATGGTTCACAAGAAAGTTTGTGCAGGAGTGGAATATCTCAGATCTCTCTTATAGATTGTCCTTACTGATTCAGATGTATT
>NW_011110087.1:0-492 GCF_000146605.3 Meleagris gallopavo
GTCCCCTTTGTTCCCTCCCCAGTCGCTCTGGCTTCCCAGTGCACAAAAGTGCATCGCTGAAAAAAATCACAGTGGGGTGTCTACATCTGCAACTTAAGCTGGAAGTCCAAGGACCTTCTCACACTTGGATTAGAAAGGAAACAAAAGCAGGAAAAGACACTGCAAGTTGGTTGGCTGCTGAGGCAGCCATGACTTAAAAGGCAGAGCCCTGTACAGCAGCCCCCCAGGGAGGGCCGCCTGGCAAGAGATGAAATACCTGCGTCTCGCTCTGCAGGGCATCGTAACTCGTCATGCTAGAAAGGGGTGGGGAAAGGGGGACAAGTTGTTCTCCCCACACGCACAGTAGAACACAGCAACTTTGGCTAAAACAAAATTTAAGAGTCCTCCGTGTAGAGAGAACTTTGTCTCTTTTAATTGGGGATTTTGGGGATTTAGGACTAAATTTGAAGAACAGGAGAAGGGGAAAGGGAATGGGGACATCATCCTTGAAGG
>NW_011110088.1:0-431 GCF_000146605.3 Meleagris gallopavo
TGAGTCAGGGCAAATTTGCTCTGCACCTGCTCTGGACAGAGCAAGATCAACCAGCTCTAATCAATCACTCCCACTGGGCGACTGGCACAAATAATGCTGGCTTTGCTAGTGCCAGCGGCTGATCTCAGAGGTACTGGTTATCAGGGAGTCCTCCCTGAAGCCACCTTCACTTTAACCATTAAAATAATACTTTCCCTCAGCCTTTTGAATACACTTTGCTGGTGTCTGTTTTACTCATATGATGTTCTGGTATTTTGGAAAAAACTGTACATTACTTCTTTTGTAATGCTCAGTTAAATTGACTTTGTCATGGAACAAGCAATCATAGAGTCATGTTGGATAGGCCTTTAAGATCATCTAATCAAATCATCCAACCCACCACCCAACCAGTTCGCCCCAACTAACCCCATCTCCTTCAGTGCCATATCTAC
>NW_011110089.1:0-477 GCF_000146605.3 Meleagris gallopavo
GCTGTTGTACCTTGCCTTTAGCTGTAAGGTGGGTATGTTATTTCACTTAGTCACAAAAATTGACTAATATAATACTTTAGTAACTTACTGTGTATATGAGATTAATAATTATACTGAAAATTCTTAAATGATAATGTGTAGTGTATTATATAGCTGGTACTTTGAAGCCTTTGAAGCTATAGGAGTAGCTTATTGTATTGGAAACTCCTGCTATATTCTCCATGTGAAAACTTCTTTAAAAGAAGTTCAGTAGTTCCATAAAGCTAATGTTTCTTCAAGTTTGTTGCTTTCCACCCGGAAGAGGCATGCTTCAACTTGCGCATGAAGTTTCTGTGTAAAGAAGACTAGCATCTCTTTGCTGTTACCTTAACCAACAGCAAATAGTGTTGACTTGTTGGTATTTAATGCATTATTTTTTTTTTTTCTCTTAAGCATTGATAGCTGCTGTCTCAAATAGCATCTGGCATATCTCTAAGT
>NW_011110090.1:0-368 GCF_000146605.3 Meleagris gallopavo
AATGCAGCCATATGTCCTTCTCCACCTGCAGATGGAGGCTAATGAAACTTCCCTTCATTAAATCGCACTGTGCCCGTATATGGGAACAGTTTACCTGAGTGAATTAAGTTTGTTTTAGCACAGTATGGATACTGTTTTACCTCGCTGTAACCATAATAATGTATGCTTTCTTTATTACTTAGGAGTCTGCAAAACTGGCTTGACATAATGGTCATACGTATTTCAAACTGCTTCTGGAGGTGGGGGGAGAAACAAGAAGACGTCAGCTTTTTCTTCTGCAGTATTATCTTTATTCCTTTTCTTTTCTTTCCCCCTTATTTATTAGGGGAATTCATTGTCAGAAGCAGACTCCCTGTTTTTTGTTTTTT
>NW_011110091.1:0-738 GCF_000146605.3 Meleagris gallopavo
ATGCGGTCTGGCTCTCCAGACAACCGTGGGAGAGTTCAGACTCCGACTGAGATGTATTAGTATCCGGGTGGTGCAGGTAATATTAAGAGCCCATGCGAAACATGGGCCAATTTGCCTGCCGAAACCGTGCCGGATTACTAATGTGAGACAGTACAGACTCCCGGGTGGGCAGGACGAAATATCAAAAACGGTGCAGGAATTAGAAAAAGTGGGCATTATAAGACCTGCCCAGAGCCCCTATAATTCCCCCATATGGCCAGTGCGAAAGTCGGATGGCACATGGAGAATGACAGTAGATTATAGGGAATTAAGTAAGGTCACGCCGCCTATTCATGCAGCCGTACCCAATATTGCTTCCCGAATGGACACATTGAGTAGGGAGATAAAAACCTATCATTGTGTCCTAGATCTAGCAAATGCATTCTTCAGTATCCCAATTACTGAAGAATCGCAAGATCAATTTACATTCACATGGGGAGGCAGGCAGTGGACCTTTCAGGTCCTGCCACAGGGGTACGTGCTTTCACCAACATATTGTCATAATCTAGTGGCGCGTGACCTGGCCAAGATAACAGATCGTGTTAACTTGTATCACTATATTGATGATCTCCTGCTGACATCCGACTCACTGGAGGCAGTAGGACAGGCGGCGGATTCATTAACCACCTATTTACAACAGAGGGGATGGGCTATAAATCCCCAAAAGGTGCAAGGTCCGGGCCTGTCTGTAAAATTCCT
>NW_011110092.1:0-398 GCF_000146605.3 Meleagris gallopavo
TTCAAATTCTTATTAATTCACTAAAGTTCCTTGCTACATGTCTTAATGAAACAAATGTACACCTGAGTGAGTGTATTCACTCAATTCCTTTATCTGAGCACACAAACTTGAAGCTTTTAAACCAAAATATTATCATTCCTTTCAGTAACTATATTATCAGTTTCAATTATCAATATTCAGTTATCAAGCTCAATATTATCAATTCCTTTCAGTGTCTAAAGGGGAGCTACAGGAAAGAAAGAGACAGACTCTTCAGCAGGATGTGTAGCAATAGAACAAGGGGAAATGGCTTCAGACTCAGGGAGGGTAGATTTAGGTTAGATACAAGGAAAAGTCTTTACAGTGAGGGTGGTGAGGCACTAGAATAGGTTGCCTACTGTTGTATGGTGTGGTGGATG
>NW_011110093.1:0-893 GCF_000146605.3 Meleagris gallopavo
AGTTTCAACACAGATGTTTTGAACGTTCATGAAAAGTAGAGCAAGGCTTCAGATAGCTGCATCAATAGGGGCATTCCTTCCCTTCAAAATAAATCCTTCCCATAGCATCCTCTACTCTGCAAACATCTGACAAAGAAATTACTAAGCCAAAGCAGTGGGTGGTCTGCTTGGGTGACAACACTGATACGTCTCCAGTTGATGATAATGTCTCATTTGTTACTAGAAAGAGCACTCATAATTCCTAAATGCAGTTGCTTACATGGCCAGGCAATCAACTCATCAGCCCCATACAGGCTGAAAGATCAACAGCTGCATACTCTGAGCCTCCTGACTGCCTTGGAGGCACTCACTGCCATTCTCAGTGCTCAAGCATCTCTCAAAATAAGCCCTTTTTAACGCCTTTTAAAAATTTCTTGAGAGTTGTCTCGGCCATTAAGGACATCACTGGAACAGTTCAAATCGCTACGATGACATTGTGACTTTGAGCAAGGGTTTGCACACCAATACATCAGGCTTGTAAAGAGTTTACGAGCTCAATCAGTTTACACTCATCCTTAGTTTGAGTATGAGCAGCGCTGCAGTGCCCAGTGTTAGCAATCCAGAGCATCACAGTGACACGGCGTTCGAGTGGCTCAGGGTAAGCAGTTACAACGCACCTTGATTTCGGGTGCCTCCCACTCCCTGACTGCCCACTTTCTCCTTTCTGCTTCTCTTTCCTACTTCACTTTCAGGCAGCTGCCTTGTTTGGTGGGTGGGTGGTTTTCTACTCTCTTGCCCGCGTAAGGCAATTTTGGATGTGAACCTCACAGCCTGTCCTAGACATTGATCCAGAAAGAGCGAGTTCGTTCTTCAGACAGAACTGGTAACTCTGGGCTTGCCAGCACATAACAAAA
>NW_011110094.1:0-387 GCF_000146605.3 Meleagris gallopavo
CACAGTTCAAGCACTGACTTTTTAATGGAAGTCGTGGAGTGGTACGTTCCATGCTTCTAAATGAAACTACTCTAAGAGCTGGATTGAAGATGAAAATAATTAGGAATATTCCAATCCACTCATCAACACTTCTTTCTTAGAGCATTCAAAGAGAAAGATGTGCTGTTTTGGAGCTCAGGTTTGGAAGTACATTTCAAATGGAGAAGCCACTGAGTATACAGAAAATGGTAACTCCAGCTCATCTGTTATGAACATCTGTGGAAAGTCATTTGGTTTCCTAATACCCGGGTGACTCCTTCATATTACTCCTATCTCTATAGAAAGTAAGAAAATTAATCCCAGCGGAAAATACGTAATTCTTGTTTTTTTTCTTTGTTTTCCTAAAGC
>NW_011110095.1:0-352 GCF_000146605.3 Meleagris gallopavo
GTGACTGAATGGAAACGGGAACAATTTCTATCTTACTGTCATGGTTTGGCTTGTCAAGGGCTAGGTTATGAAACGGGCAGAACCACTCCATTTTCAGTCTTCTTAAATAGTGATACAGGAGCAGTAAAAAAACCCGCATCTTTGTTCTCAAAGTGAGAAGAGCAGAAACGAGTTAAACCTTAGTGCCATTTTCTATCCTTTGTTCTCCAAGTACTGTTTTGCTCTGGATTAATGAAGCAACAACCAGTGATGATTTATGTAATTCTACTCTTAGGAGTGAGTGGAGGAGAAACTGCCATATTCCTACTTAACAAGGCCTTCCAGAGGCTTTTCTATGTTAGTGTTGTTTGGA
>NW_011110096.1:0-515 GCF_000146605.3 Meleagris gallopavo
ACACAGTAGCAGCAGTGTGGGTTCGTTACGGCCGAGTTGCCACTTGGACCTTACCGCATAGACTTGGTTTCCATATGCAATCACACCTACTCCACTTCTTCTGCTTCTCATTGGGGATATCAAGGTCCACTGATCTGTTCCAGCATCGTACACTTCAGCTGTGGACAGGCATTCGTTTCCATTGAACCCACCACATATGTACACCTGTTCACAGGAGGGAAATAACAGGGTGGCTGTGTTGGTGGGAGAACGTGCTGAGGGTAAAATGGCCTGGCTGGAGTGGTTTTCTTCTTTAACGGGATAGTCCTATCGTCCTGGGTTGAAAGTGAAGGGATTTGACCCTTCGTTTCCTGAACTGCATGAAGCACACCGGCACGGTATTCATCGTGTCCAGCAGGAAGGTGGCTGTTGGTGGCAAGAGGTTCTAAAAGAGTTCTACTGCTCCCGTCTGCACTTCTGCTGCGCCAGTAAGTCTCACCTCTTAGCTTTCTATCTGTACTCCAGGATCTGGTGAG
>NW_011110097.1:0-956 GCF_000146605.3 Meleagris gallopavo
ACAGTCCTCCGCTCTACCAGCTGAGCTATCGAAGGAATCACAGGGACCTGCCCTGCACCACACCCTTCACGCTCCCATCCCCATTGTGCCTAAGGCCATAACACAGCACAACCATGCCTCTGCTCCCATTCCACACACAGACACGCTCACATCCAACACCCCTGCACCTTCAACGGGACTTCAGGTACTCATCTCTACAGTAGCACCACTCGAAAAACAGCACAGCCTTCCCAAACACTCTCTACGTTGCCAGAAACACAGGAAACTCAGCTCCAAGAAACTATTCTCCACCCAATCACACACCACTCACTTTTGACCTCTGCTCTGGCACCTCATCATCATTCATCCGCTCTCCTGACTCCTCTGCAGTCTCAGAACAACTGGAAAAATCCCACACAAAATCCCTTTTTTCAGGCTGCACACTCCATCCTGTGCTGAGATCCTTCTATAGACAAACTCCACCTGTAAGAAGCTTTGGGTATTCAGAAGAGGGCTTTTGCTGCAATTGTAGCCAAAGTTCAAGCCAGCCAGCAAAAATAGAGAGTAAACAGCACCCGTGGACACAATTCCACTGCTTTGTTACCCTAATGAGAGAAAGTCAGTTTCTGCTTATCTTCTTAACAGCTCAACAATTCAGTGACATCCTCCATTCTTTCTTCTTCTCACAAATTCCAGAGTAGAATACAGAATCCTATTTGCCAGGCAACATGCTAGTGTGTGTTTGCAATATGGGATTCTGCTTCTCTCCAGAAAAAAATAATTCATTTTGCCATGCCATGGACGGTCTCATATTGATTAATATTTTCTTGCACACAAGTGCTAGCGCCCCATAAACATCCACCTAGCATGCTATCAATCTCAACTTTCTGAGATAACTAAAAGTCTTAATAAACCTAGGCACCAAACAGGCACGGTACTCTTACCAGCATTGCCCAGCTGATGAGGAATGTCAACGA
>NW_011110098.1:0-558 GCF_000146605.3 Meleagris gallopavo
AAAACTGTTACTCATTACATACAACAGATGTGTTTTACATAATTCTGTACAAATAAGTGTAATTTTTTTTTTAATCTGAAAATGTGTCAGTTTCAAAATTAACCTTTCCCAGTAATTTCCTTAAGTTTAGCTCAATTCTATACATATTTAAACATTATGACAGAATTTAATTCACTTGTGATCATTATCCAGTTGTCTGCCAGTTCTGCAGTTTTAGTATGGTCCAAAAATGTAACTTCTGTATGTTCTCAATGCATCAAACCAACACACGCAGTTGTAAGCACAGAACAGTACATGTACATCATACAGGCACGTGTACACGCCAGGTACTTCGATTTCTTTCTACTCCTAATTTTTATGACCTCGTTCTTCTTTCAGGGTAGAAATTGATAGCACAATACTACCTTCCCTCTCTAAAATGTGTAATTCGCATTTGAAGTGAATTTCCTGATGTATTTATCTGCATTAAAAAGGATTCAAATGACTACTTGTCTCACTACTCACCCTAAAAGCTAAATGGTGGGAATAGCACTAATCTCCTTGATCTGCAATTTAAGA
>NW_011110099.1:0-330 GCF_000146605.3 Meleagris gallopavo
TATCAGACCTCTGTTACATTATACTCGACACACACAAAAACCCAACTATTTTTAAAAGTAGAAATGAATGGGATTAGGCTGTATTCCCTTCTCATGCTGATATCTCTGACTTTGATGGGGCTCTGTGTGAGAAATGGCCATAGAAGTGGTGGTGAAGCATCTCTTCCAAACACCAAGGAAAAAATGGAAAATGCCTGTTCAAAGGAAACCTGGTGGTAAACTGCAGACTTCAGTTGCACTACACACACACACACACACACACACACATGCACATATGCCTATATATGCATGTATGTATGTGAGTGTGTATGCATATGTATATATATACAC
>NW_011110100.1:0-445 GCF_000146605.3 Meleagris gallopavo
AAATATAAACCTTTGCTGTGGTTGCCCTTAGAAGGAAGTACTTTTGTGATGCACTAACGCAGCTATGTTAGTTAACACAATGGAGTACATTGTGATTTTGGGATCTTTGCATTCACAGGCGGTGGAGAGTGACTGGCAAAGTCAGTGTTACTCTGTGCTGCCTGGGCAGTGCTGTCGGGTAGGAAGTGGCTGCTGCCTTAGTGTGAGCAGTTCCTTGCTCCTGACAGAATTCCAGGTGGGAGCTGCAGAGCGTCCTGTGAAGGCACAGGGCAGGATGTGGCCCCTCTGGGCAGTCTGTGACAGGTCTGGTGATGTGACCTGTGCACAGCATGACAGGGTGCATTCCTGATAATGTTAGTGCCTGAGCCTGATTTAATGGAGGCCTGATTAATCATTATTAAATCATCTCCTGCTACTGGCTGGCATACAGCCATGGGCCTGTATG
>NW_011110101.1:0-332 GCF_000146605.3 Meleagris gallopavo
AATCCTACATGAAGCAGTGAGCACAAACAGTAACATAAGTAAAGAATAAGCAGGCACATTACACATATGCAATCTGGACAGAGCAGGGAGCTCGAATGCTCACTTTTGCTACAAATAGAAATGCATGCTTGTCTGTTTCCTTTGGTTTAACTCACAGGTAAGCGTACCTACTTTTTACTTATCACACTTCTAAGCAATTTACCTAGAATTGGCTTAGAAATATTTATTAAAAATGTTTATCTTCTTGTAAAAATATTGGTCTAATCCCTTAGCTTTTAGTGCTGTTCTACCCCGTTAGCAGAATGCAATTACCAGCTGCTACCTCTCAGTCT
>NW_011110102.1:0-518 GCF_000146605.3 Meleagris gallopavo
TCTTCCTCAGTAAAGAGGAAGAGATTAAAAACTATTAAAGACATCATTGTTTTCTTTGTAGTCACAGCAGAAGTCTGTTTGGAAACACTATATTGTAACATCATCAATGTAATCCTTCAATGTGTTCACCTCCATCATAAAATAGGTATCCCTGTTTCATAAGTAAGCAAGTTAGAGCAAAAATAAAGGTAGTATTTTTATTGCCTGTATTTGAGAAACAATTAAAATGCTTAAGGAGTTCTGTTTAACCAATCTAAGAAACAAAACTACATACTGCTTTTACCAAAAGCTGACGTTAACAGAAAAATAGCTATGTCTATACGAAGTCACCATGTAACAGTGTAAAAAAAACTGTGTTATTGGAGCTGTTCTAAAAATAAAAACTAGAGCATTTCGAAGTAAAAACCATTACAGGGTTAAAAACAATAATTTAAGCCAGTGACATATATGTGCATAGGTTAACTCGTATACCCCTTGTATTATTTAGCCTGCTTAGCCATCGCTGAGGCATAACTGTT
>NW_011110103.1:0-423 GCF_000146605.3 Meleagris gallopavo
CTACACAAAGGGAATGGGGGTTTGGAGCAGTGAGGGCTGGGAGCTGGGCACATGGATGGCTTTGCACATCTGCTTGGGGGTGAGAGGTGGTGCAAAGATGAAGGCAGGAGAGCAGCTCTGGTCGGCTGAGCTGCACTCGGGATGCTCTCGGTGATCCTTGGGAGAGGAGCACTTTGAGGCTGTGTGGAGTATTAAATCAGAGCTTAATGCAGAATGATAGTGAGCCAAGGTGCCTTTGCACAGCACAGAGAGCACTGGGGCTTTTGACATTCACATCCAGCTGTGATTAAAACACCAAAAGTTTGCGCTCATTGTCATTTTTCCACTGAGAAGTTTTCATTGAAAAATTCCTGATAGGCTGCAGAGTGAGGCCGGCTCCGGCAGAGGATTTACAACAAGACTGACAAAGTTCAGTTGTTGGAG
>NW_011110104.1:0-401 GCF_000146605.3 Meleagris gallopavo
CACAACTTCTCTGGGCAACCTCTTCCAGTGCCTCACCACCCTCTGAGTAAAAATGTCACCCTAGCACTTAATCTAAATCTCCTCACTTTTAGGTTAAACCATTCCTTCTTGTCCTATCACTATACTCTTGTATAAAAGAATCAGTCTTCCCTGATTCTAAGCTGTTTTAATAAATGGAGTGCCACAATGAGTTTTCTCTGGAGCCTTCTTTTCTCCAAGCTGAAGAAGCCCATCTCCCTCAGCATGTTTTCGTAGGAGTGGTGCTACAGCCCTTTGGTTATCTTTGTGGCCCTTTCTGGACCTGCTCCAGCAGCTTTACATCTTTCTTCATCTAGGAGTCCCAGGTCTGGACACAGTTCTCCAGATGGGGCCTCATGGCGACAGAGTGGAGAGATTCAGTC
>NW_011110105.1:0-466 GCF_000146605.3 Meleagris gallopavo
TGGAGAGCGGTTCGGCAATGACTTCCGCCAGCTCTCTCAGCACACATGGATGCACCCCATCAGGTCCCATGGACTTGTGGACCTTAGTACTGCCTAGGTGCTCACGCACGTCCTCTTTCCTGACTAAAGGGAAGTCTCCCATTCCCCAGACCCTCTCACTAACCTCCAGGGTGTGGGATTCCTGCGGGAGAGCCTTTTCACTGAAGACGGAAGTAAAGAAGGCATTCAGTATCTCTGCCTTCTCAGCATCCCCCATTACGAGAACCTCCTCACTTAGTAAGGGGCCCACATTCTCTCTAGTTTCCTTTGCTGTTAACATACTTGAAGAAGCCTTTTTTATATCCTTTATCACTTTTAGCTAGATTCAATTCCAGACAGGCTTTAGCGTTCCTCGTTGCATCCCTGCAGGCCCTGACTACATTCTTATATTCTTCCCAAGTGGTCAGACCCTTTTTCACATTTCATG
>NW_011110106.1:0-736 GCF_000146605.3 Meleagris gallopavo
TTTATGGCTGTCTCAAAGCATTTCAAGCCTGCTGCCTGTTCTGCTTTGTGGCAAAATATTATACACTGAATTTCTACTATCTGTATTAATTGGATATGCATGTACTACATGTAAATAGCAGGTTCCAGACTAGAGCATCTCTCCTCCTCTCCTCTGAGGTTTCAAAGAGCCTTCCTTAGAGCAACTTTTGTGTCTCCAAGGAATTTTTGAAACCTCCTCAAATGCTTTTCTTTTCTTTTTTTTTTTCCAGTTAAGGTAAACTATTTCTGCTTTTCTCCCATTTGCTACTCCCTCCTTTTTATTTCTAGAGGAAAGGGTTATGCTGTCTGGATCAGTATGTAGGAACTCAAAGTATGCCTCACTACTGATGGTATAACTTCCAATTTGAGGCTGGCAGGGGTCAGTTAGCACAGTTTGCAGCGTATCTTTTCCCAGCAAGTCTTTCCAAGAAGATAAGTTCACTGCAGAAAACTGGGAGATTCAGGGGAGTTGTTAGAACAGATGTCAGAGCAACTCTTCAAGTGTTACTCTCCATAGGGGATTTGTCTTCAGGACTTGAAATACTTTGACTTTAAGAATGCCGCTGGCCTTTCTTTATTTCACTTTCTCATTGATGTTTTATTCCAAGAGAGTCATATTCCTAAATCATGTACACTTAATTCTAATACATTTAAACTGAATGGGCAGGAGTCAAGTGGATAGGGCCTGACTATTTTAAATGATGTCTAAAGACAGA
>NW_011110107.1:0-591 GCF_000146605.3 Meleagris gallopavo
TGGATTAAAACAGTGTGATTTTATATATAAATAACCTCTAAAATTGATTCCAAACCTTTTTACTTTAGTAGATCACTATCTACCATTAAAATGAATTGATGTAGTATTTTAGATCCAACACTTAAATCAAAAGAATGATAACAGAAAAATTTCACATGAACCTGCTGCACTATCACCAGTACTGTCAGAGATTTTTTTTTCCCCCAAAAAAAGATTCCATTTGGCAAACCGTATAGGAGATTATATTTAAATCAGAATCCTAACTATAGAAAAAGTCATTTAGAAAGAAAAGACAAATTAAGGTTTATTGAACTAAAATTTTATTTCTTATGCCTGTTTAGAAACATTCCTAAAGTCCAGGTAGGTAGGCACTTCTCCATATCCCTGGAGCTAGGCCTTCCATTATTCCAGTTCAAAGCGCTCCAAAGTAACTAATGTACTATTAACTTCGAACCCTTACCCTCCCTGGTATTTCAAGATCATGTTCTATTAAAACTATTTCCCAGTATTGCCTACTGCCTACTCAACATTCAGAATTTGGAGACTAGAAGAATTTACAAGTACTGCAAAAAGAAGTTTCAACACCTAATA
>NW_011110108.1:0-423 GCF_000146605.3 Meleagris gallopavo
AAGAAGAGATGTATTGATATTGGAATAGATTGTAAAAAATACAACAACAGAAATGCCCAAAGAGATAGCAATTGGTAGAGCAAACCAGCTTTTGAGGCTCACCTTCTCTATTTGATGAGCCATATTTATAGACATATAGTCCCCCAAGTAGAGTGAAGTAAGCCTCCGTGTCCTCCTGACACTCCAGAAATATCTGGTGGATTACAGTCTTCATTAGAAGACGAAAAATGCCTATTACATGATCCGAGGTCGTGGCACAACCCAAGAAAAGGAATTAAATCCAGAGCTAACCGTGCCAAATCCATCGCTGTGTGCTTTTACCCCATGCATTGGTGATAGCCAAGGCTACATTGCCCAGCCATAGCTCCCAGCCACGGCTGCTGCAGCACTGCCACTGCTGCACGACCGGCACAGGGTGCTGAC
>NW_011110109.1:0-423 GCF_000146605.3 Meleagris gallopavo
TTACATTAGAGCAAAGAGTGCCTCTGAGTGACTTTGTTCTGCCTGGAAGTGAGAGGCAAAAAGAACCAGGAGGGAACTAGTTATGAGTTCATCCTGAATGAAACCAAAGTTACTGCTTGAGTTTCAACACTGGTTGAAAGAAGAGACTTGTGAACCCAAACTGCTTGCACAAACTGTTGAAGACAATCCTGAATGGATTTCATCAGTGCACTGTAGAAGCTGTATGAAAGACCTTAGATCCTGCTGAGAAGGGAGGTTTGTGGAGATTCTTTGAAGGCAGTTAATAAATACCGTGGGAAATAAGCATCTAGGGGATGCTAGGAAAGCCTTAGGGAGTGCTGAGAAGAATCACCCTGGATATTCATTCTTACAGGCTTCATCTTTGGCCAAAGCTTTGGGAGAAAAGAAAGCCTGAGTAAAGCA
>NW_011110110.1:0-392 GCF_000146605.3 Meleagris gallopavo
CGGTGGGGTCACCGTCCCCGGGGGGGCTCAGAACCTCGGAGATCAGCACTGAGGGGGCGCAATGGGGAGGGGGGGGTGAGGTTGGGGATCTCAGAGGTCTTTTCCATTCTTAATGGTTGGAACCTCCATTCCACGGATCTACGTGTGAGAAAAGCCTTTCCAATGGGATCAATTGGGCATCACCAAAGGCTTTGTGATGGCGTGGCCAGGACGGACCCCCTCCCCGACTCATCCCCCCCAGGATCTTCATCCCCCGGGCTACCCCAGCTCTGGAGGCCAATGGAGCTCTGCCACCTCCGCCCCAGCAGACCTTTACCCTGAGGCTCTGGAGGAGAGCACAGCTGACGCATGAGCGTGTCTCAGGCTCAGTGGGGTGTGCCTGCTGCGCAGGG
>NW_011110111.1:0-417 GCF_000146605.3 Meleagris gallopavo
AAATGCATCCTTCCCTTGCCTCTGCTTGAGTCACTCAGGACAGCGCACCACGAGTTGGATGTTGTCCTGCAGCCCCTTGTTCCAACCTCTGCATTCAGGTCTGATACGCTCTGTAGATCCTGTCCTGTCTCTGTTTTCCCACATCACTCCTGGGAGCTCCCCACGAGGGTCTCAGCAGCTGAAGCGAACCCAACGGGAGCATCTAGTTACAGTTTGCCCCTGTAGCACAGAGCAAAACAGTGCCTGGGCTTGGGGCTGGCAGTGCTGCACGGGTGGAGGCTGCAGGGCCATTTCCTATCGCTCAGGGGCAACACATGCGTGTTAGAAAAAGTAATCCTACACCCTGAGGCATCTGATTGCAGAACTACTCGTGTGCTCTGCGTGCAGGGCTTTGGGAGGCATTAGTAACAAATATGG
>NW_011110112.1:0-494 GCF_000146605.3 Meleagris gallopavo
AGAATGAAGGATGTGGAAAAAATAAAAGCTATCAAGAAGATTTATAAGGGTTATTATTTTTGTGTTTAGTCATGTTCTTCACACAAGGAAATTATCATAAAAATTGAAAATATTTCCTTCTCTTGATTGCATCACATAAACAGATCTGACTACATTAAATTTTTACCAGGACTCAAAAAGAATACCTATAAGCAAAGATTTTGTTTGCAATTATCTGATTAATGTGCCCCATCTGTTACCTATATGCTATTTGCAGTGCCACAAATAGTAAGGTTAAGTAATGATCTATGCCTTTATAATAGGTTAGGAAATTAAATCTAAGATGATTTTTTCATAGAATCCTTTGAGTTGGAAGGGACCCTTAAAAGCCATTTACAGAATCACAGAATCACAGAATTGTAGGGGTTGGAAGGGACCTCTAGAGATCATCGAGACCAACCCCCCTGCCAAAGCAGGTTCCCTATACCAGGTACCGCACAGGTAGGCGTCCAGGC
>NW_011110113.1:0-469 GCF_000146605.3 Meleagris gallopavo
CTTGCAATAGACACATGGGAATTACAGAACAGCTTGGGTTGGAAGGGAACTTAAAGTCCCTCTCATTACAACCCCTGCTGTGGGCTGCGTGCCCCCCACCAGCTCAGCTGTCCAGGGCCCCATGCAACCCAGCCTTGGGCACCTGTAGGGATGAGGCACCCACAGCTGGGAAGCAGCACACGTGTGATGCCCCATGCCAGTCTGAGCACCACCTCTAAGAGGTGTGAGCATTCTGAAGGTAATTTCCTAGAAGCTTTAAAGAAAAAAAAAAAAAAAAGCTTATCAGCTTTCCCTTAGAAGATGAGAATGCATCAGACAAGCTGGGTACCTGCTGCAGCGGCTTCCAGTCGAGACCACAAACTCTGGACAGCTTTCTGTATTTGACCTTTGCTTAAACTTTAGGAGAGTTTCCATTTGTCTTCTCTGTGAACTCTTCTGCTTATAGATTCATCCTCCAGGAAGAGACAGT
>NW_011110114.1:0-524 GCF_000146605.3 Meleagris gallopavo
GGAAGTCCTATGGATTAAGGGTAATCAGCATTCATGATTCTCACAACCCACTTTTCCTATCCCTCTCAGAACTCAAACAAGCTAGATGTGTTTTTACTCAAATGGCATTCTGAAAATGGGCAGTACATGTTTGACAAACAGTTTAAATGCAACTATCATCTTCCTGTGTCACTTAGCTTCCTATTTCAGAAGCTCTACAGACAGAGAAAGGCAAACAACCACGTTATTGTGTCCTTATATTCCAATCAATGTTTGAAAAAAAAAAAAAAGCATGAAATGCCAATATTTCACAGGGCCTTATGATCCTGGGGGGCTGGAGCCAGACATCTTTGAGCTGCCTTCCAACCCAAGCCATTCTATGAATATATCTTATGTTAGCTGCTATATCTTGGACATCAAGTGAGGCATCCAAGGGGCTAAAATGAAAGTCACCAAGCTGCTAGTGCATATTCCTGGCACCAAAAGCAATGAGTTCATCATGCACTAATCCTCCTAAACATCACAAAAGAACTACTACAAAGGAA
>NW_011110115.1:0-401 GCF_000146605.3 Meleagris gallopavo
AATTGTGACCCAGTCTCTGTGTTTGTCATACACGTACTAGTAACCTTCCTTATTTTCTTTCTTTTCTCTGTACTGTGATATTTCCAATATTTAATTGGTTGATTTCAATGGGAATATTCAAACATACTCAAATGGATTTGTGGGTAAAAAAACACAGCAAAATTTCTGTGAACTTTTTTGATTGGGCATTGTACGTTAATAACCTTTACCTTTTAAATGCATTAGATCACTGAAGTCTTGAATTAAGTCAATCACAATAATTGTTTCATTTTTTCTGTTACAGAGCATTACTAAAATGTACCCAAAGCGGGATTACGCATTTTGTCTTGTATCTTTGAATCAGTGAGGAACTGTATTCATTTTTTTTTTTTCCTAAGTTCATTTTCTTTTTGAAGAGAATT
>NW_011110116.1:0-472 GCF_000146605.3 Meleagris gallopavo
CCTGCATTTTAAGCAGCAGCAGTTTAACTTTTTCACTGCTGCTTTAAAGCATCCTGCAAAGCAAAGAGGAATTCTTGGGGAATACATCTGCACGCAGCACACCATGGGTGAGAACACTAGAACTGCCATGCCTGGGCACAGGAGCTGCTTCTCCACACGTGCTTTGCTGTGTGTTTTTTGGGGGAATGGGTCTTCTGCTGCTTTGTTTTTTAAAGGAATGACACCTCCTGGCCCACATAACTCCTCACATAGATGTCACCAAGGTGCCAGAAGCTAACAGCCATCCAGGCTCTCATGTATTGACTCAGGATTCTTTGGTATATACCAGATGAGTTTCACTCCCTAGTACTCACACTCACCCCCACTCTCCAATTTATCTTCCCTGCATTAAATACAGTACCTACAAACTGCTGCTTCCTGGCCCTTATCACTGCAGAAGAGAAGGAAGCCTCTGCCCTGCCCCTGCCAGGCT
>NW_011110117.1:0-572 GCF_000146605.3 Meleagris gallopavo
TGTCAAAATTGGAGATTCGAGATCAAATTTAGATTTCTTATTTTCCTGATCAACAAAGTCGATTGATTCAGGAGTCTGGTCATCCTGTATTGAAATGTTACAAACTTGACCTACTGGAAGACGCAGAATTGGTTTCTTCCCTGTTAATATGCAAAGTTCTTGCTCCAACTTTTCGATACAGTCTTTCAAAAGTTGGTTTTCATTTTCTAGAGTATTATTCCTCATTTCCGCTGATTTAAAGCATGTTCTTCCCCTTGACCCATTTAAGGAAATTCTATTGGAAAAAGATAATGTAAAGTTAATATACTTGGCCTGGCTTGCCAAGTGTACAAATACCGAATATACCGATGTTATGGTACAGCAGTGTACAATTAACAAATATACAGACGTTAAGGTATAACAGAGAGCTGGGCTATGATGTTATTACACCAAAGCAGGAAGCAGAAATGACAGGTACGCTCACCCGTAACCTGGGCTCACGAGGGAAATTCCGGTAGAGCTGATCTCCTGAAGAGATCCTTCCCCACTGGCAGTCAGCTCTCAAATGGGTCTAGGAGAGGTGCAGCCAGGCT
>NW_011110118.1:0-508 GCF_000146605.3 Meleagris gallopavo
CTCGTGGGATGGCAGACTCGGGCCGCGACTGCCCAAGCTACAGGGCGACCTGGAGCCCGGCACTCGGCAGCTTTCCCAAGCTCTCCAGGCCACGTGCAACACCCCTCCGGGACCGCGTGGGAGAGCACGCAAAGAAAAGACACCCGAAGCCTCCGGGCTCCGGCCGGGGTCTCCGCCGGGAACCGGGATCCATCTGCGGGGAGCAGCAGGAAGCCGGAGCAGAAAGGCTCCCGCTTTTCCCAGCACCCATCTTCTGAGCTCCCCCTGGGACACCCCCGGGCGCAGAGCGCGCTCGGCCAGCAGCAGAGCCACGGCCCTGCAGAGCACCGCTTCCTCACGCCCTCGCCCGGCTCCTGCGCTGCTGCCCGTCCCCCCCATCCCAGCACCCCCACGGAAGGCGGCCCCAGACGTCAAGTTTGGTAAGCATAGTGTATAATCCCAACTTCTGAATGTGGGCACAGCACATTCTGGCTCAAATCATGTCTGAGTACCACATTCGTTGTGCGTG
>NW_011110119.1:0-466 GCF_000146605.3 Meleagris gallopavo
ACATAGTACTCCAGATGAGGCCTTACCAGGGCAGAGTAGAGGTGGAGGATCACCTCCCTCGACCTGCTGGCCATGCTCTTCTTAATGCACCCCAGAATGCCATTGACCTTTTTGGCCACGAGGGCACACTGCTGGCTCATGGCCAACCTGTCGTCCACCAGGACGCCCAGGTCCCTCTCTGCAGAGCTCCTCTCCAGCAGCTCATCCCCCAGCCTGTATTGGTGCATGCAATTATTCCTCCCTAGGTGTAAGACCCTACACTTGCTTTTATTGAACCTCATTTCGGTTTCTTTCTGCCCAGCTCTCCAGCCTGTCCAGGTCTTGCTGAATGGCAGCACAGCCTTCAGGTGTGTCAGCCAATCCTCCCAACTTCGTATCATCAGCAACTTGCTGAGGTGGCCACTATACCCTCATCAAGGTCACTGATGAAGATGTTGAACAAGACCGGACCAGCACAGACCCCTGG
>NW_011110120.1:0-434 GCF_000146605.3 Meleagris gallopavo
ATGAAGCATTATTAACTCCCATTATCTTCTGCATAGCTGATGACTTTTGATTGAATAATGCTATATTAAGTGCTATTGAGCAGACAGTAATAGATAACGTGGACTACAAATTCAATAACAGAAGGGCTTGTGTGGGAAGATGCAAGTAGAAATATTGTGAGTATTGTGTCTGAGATGAACTGTAAACAAGATGTCTAATGAGGAGTGTAACAAGATAAACTGGGAAAAAAAAAAAACACAAAGCAAAAACAAAAACACAAACAAAAACAAAACACTTTCCTGAATTTAGAATTCTTACTACAAAAATTAGCATTATGCCTGTACTTGCTGAAAAACCTTTTACAATCTACAATTGAACTGTAGCCCCATTCTTTACTGGACAATCTAATTATGTCACTTAATTTATTATTCTCCAAATATGCTTTAGATAGGAG
>NW_011110121.1:0-479 GCF_000146605.3 Meleagris gallopavo
AGAAGGATATCAACTTTTACACAGACTGATAGTGATAGGACAAGGGAGAATGGCTTTAAGATAAAAGAGGGGAGATTTACATTAGAAGTTAGGAAGAAAATTTTTAATCAGAGGGTAATGAGGCACTGGAATATGTTGAGCAAGAAAGCTGTAGATGTCCCATCCCCGGAGATATTGAAGCCAGATTGCATGGGTCCTTGGGCAGTCTGATCTTGTGGGTGGCAACTCTGCCTGTGGCAGGGGATTTGGGATTAGGTTATTTTTAAGGACACTCCAGCCTAAGCTGTTCTATGATTCTGTGATTGTTAACATCTGTAAGAATTCAGGAGCTATGAACAGTTTTAATGATTAACACAATCAACATCGCTAAAGAGAAGTAGGCTGAACATTCTTTTAGGAAATGCACTAAAATGTATTCACTGCTCAAACAATACTAGTTCAGGCAAATTTGGAATAACAGTTTGATGTAATGAGTTAGG
>NW_011110122.1:0-381 GCF_000146605.3 Meleagris gallopavo
TATTATGTGAAAATATTAATAACTGCGAAAGGTCTCGAGGGCATCCAGCCGTGCAGCACACCTTGCAGCACGGGCACCTTGCAAACATCAGCAGGCTGCTCCAGGTCCCTTCACTGCCATTTAGAGCCTTCAGGAGGTTAATTTAAGAGGCAATAAACACAGCAATAAAAATAACCGTAAGCTCCAGCTCTGCCCTAGCGCGGGCTGCTGGAGCCCTGCGGGTGTGAAGCGCAGACCCGCCGGATCCTGCTTGCTCTGCTGCACGGGGTCGGTGCCGTGCTGCAGGTGAGCCCCGTGCAGGCGCTGGCACAGCCCCACAGGCCAGGAGATGTGCAGGGACCTGTGCTGACAGCCCAGCGCTTGAAAAAGTCTCAGGCGGTT
>NW_011110123.1:0-490 GCF_000146605.3 Meleagris gallopavo
AAATGTGCTAAAAATCTTATGACTACATTTATTTCATTATATTATAAATATTATATATGTATATATACAATGTTTGTTATATTATACATATTATTATTATTATGAGATTTATTCAAATCTTCTAAATGAAGTACAGAAGAATAGATTTAGAAAATGCTTATCATATAGTGTTAATTATATTTATGTAGATATCGGTAAACTGCATAGTTTTACTATAATGTACATCATGAATTTTAAATGCTTTTATTATTATTATTGTTGTTGTTATTATTATTATTTGCATTTTCACCTAAGATAATCTATCAGACCCAGGAGATGGCAAGACTTTCTTTGTGAGGAGTTTGTATGCTATAGCATTGAGGAGCAGCAACGTAAATTTTAACCTAAATGTTAACAGGATTAAGGAAAAAACATAAGTAAATGCTGCCTGCATGATCTTCCACACTCAATATCATGGTGAGAATGACCGGTACATGGAGATGATTTCTCG
>NW_011110124.1:0-1104 GCF_000146605.3 Meleagris gallopavo
AAAGAAGATTGAAATCGTGCCAGTGAATGTCTGGCTTCTTCACCAGGAGGGCAAAAAAGGTTCCAGAGTCAGCCATATATGATTTTAATGATTTGTTTTGGTCTTTTTTTCATCAATTAACATCAAATAGTACCTGATCAGTATTATCACCAGCTGGTATTTATACGCAAGATCCTGCACATATGTCTGTTTTCAGATTTTAAGAGTAAACTTCTGGTACCAGACTATGCATATGAAACTTCTTACAGATAACAAATTACATACTTCAAGCACAGTAAGTATTTCAAGAAAAAAAAAGATTTTATGAGTTCCCCCAGGTCATTCTGCAAGGGAAAATAAACATTTGGTGCGCAGAGGCACAGATTTCATCATAAGCAGCACTATCTTGGTTCCTAAATAACCAACATCATGCTATCTGTCCTGCAATATGTGCACTGAACTACTAAAAGTAATAAAACACTCTCTTTTTAACTACTCTCTATTTAAATGTTTGCCCAAAGGGGACCACTCTGTTTCAGGAGTCTTTCTTGTTCTTTTTTTTTTTCTTGGTGCATTTACATGTAAGCATACTAACTAATACTAAATAATACTAAATTCTTTATCTTTTTATAGAACCATCAAAACTGCTAAAAGGCAATGTGACAGTAAATCTTATTCCCCACTTTTCAATTCCATATATGGGGGGAGGGGGAAGGGAGTTGTCTTTTTTTTTTTTTTTGCTTTTTGTTGTTGACGTGACACTCTTACATCTCTAATTTTTAATATAAAATAGATGATATTTCCCACTTAAATAGTAGAAATGTTCAGATAAGATAATAAAAACTTGAAAACTAAGTCAGTGTAATTACTTTGGATGATACTTTACAGTCTACTTCTGTCTCCTTTCAGTGTCCACTAGTGATAAGTTGTGCTGTCATCTCATGTGTGCAAACTCTTGAATACAAACATTTTTTTTCACTCAAGCACTATATACATATGTTATTACACATACAAAAGCATTTTGTATGTTTACATGTAGATACACAGCTTTGTACACGAAGATAAGGAATCTCAGCTGAAATGGTGCTTTGGTGAATAGCAATGACTTGTTTGCCTTGTATCGCA
>NW_011110125.1:0-406 GCF_000146605.3 Meleagris gallopavo
AGTGGTGAGGCACTGGAACACACTGCCCAGGGAAGTGGTGCAGTTCCATCCATGGAGTTGTTCAGTAACTGTAAATGTGGCACTGAGGGACATGGTTACTGAGCATGGAGAGGATGGATCGATGGCTGGACTCCATCTTAGAAGTATTTTCCAACCTTAATGACTCTATGATTTTATAAGACTGTGATTAATGATAAGGGGGAGGTAGTTTGCCTTTGATATCCTCTCTTAGGATGACACAATAATACTGGTCAGGAAGGACTTGAGAAAGTCACTACAGCAATATTCAGCTTAAATCAAGGTCAGCTTTAAGATCATACCAGGCTGCCTAAGGCTTTATGCAGTATTGTTTTGAAGTACTTTTTAAGGATGGAGAATTCACTAGTTTCACCTGGCAGCTGTCCTT
>NW_011110126.1:0-390 GCF_000146605.3 Meleagris gallopavo
TCTTGGGATACTGGAATACCTATCTAGAATTTAAAATCATATGATTGTCAAGAGGAACTGTAGCTGCCTGAAAACTGGCAGATTGAAAACACGAAGTATTCCAACAAGGGAAATTGGATGGGATGAAGCTTCCAACATCTTCCTTTTTTTTTTTCCAAGATGGCAGACAAGATACCATTAAAATCAAACCTTCTTACCACGCCGTTCCAGGACAGGGTAACTTTTTCTCTCCAGGACAGTGAAGACACTCTTCACCACATTCATGCAAACTCTTCTTTCCCTGCTTACTCCTCACATAGAAGGGCACCATAGCTGAACATGGGCAGTGGCTACAGCCATGGTGCTTGTCACCTCCATTAAGGTGAAAGGACACATCAGCAAAACCTGAAT
>NW_011110127.1:0-506 GCF_000146605.3 Meleagris gallopavo
TTTGAGGTAGTCCTTTAGCATTTCCTGACAGTGAAATAGCCAAAAGTTCCCTAAATTTAAAGAAAAATAAATTAAGGAGAAAAATTCTGAACTACAAATCCCTTGCAGGAATCTGTTTTTCACATTCAGAGTAAGCTGACTAGCTGCAATAACTCAGGAAAGTCCCAGGGTTCAGAAGCTTGACAAGCAGATGTGTCATCTCTGCATTAGCTCTGCAAATGCTTGTATAGAACTAAGACACCAGCCTGCAAGGAAAGCTCACAAGAGAAAGGTGAACGTAGTTAAGCAAATGCAGAGCTGGCAAAAAAGCATGAGCTGAAAAGCACTTACTGCACCTTGCCCTCTGGCTGGCCATCCCCTGCATCATATTAGTACCAACACTGCAGGAGAATATTGGGTAGTCCTTTATTCCCCAATAATTCCCCAGCATCCTATGTTTTCCCTCTGCGCTCTTTGGTTTTCTGGAGGTGACTGTATCATTTTTATACTGTGATGCATCTTAAAAA
>NW_011110128.1:0-397 GCF_000146605.3 Meleagris gallopavo
CCCTTCTTTAATTTAGGCTTTCCTTTGTTGGTTTGCTTACACTAAAACTCCAATTTAAGATAAAGGGCAATTTTGCTCTGTACTAAAAGAACTTGGGATCTTCTCCCTCTTTGGGATATGTTGTACATATTGCGTGTCAAGTCAGGCAAAAATTAAATTTAAATGGCAGCTTTAATTATAATTTAATCATGATGCATATACAAATATCATATATAATTTGATTGCAATTTCATTGTAATAGCCATTACCAGCCCTGTAGGTAACATTTACTATGAGTAGTCTTTAAAGCATTTGGACAAAGAGAATAAACATATAATTAGCACTGTTTTACAAATAGAGAAATGGAAGCAAAAGCTGACTTGTCCAAAACATAAAAGGTTAACAGTGGGTATCACAT
>NW_011110129.1:0-451 GCF_000146605.3 Meleagris gallopavo
ATTTTCAAAGGCCCCCTGCACTGGCTGCAGCGTTTCTTTTCTCTTGGTGATTGAAGTGGTAACAGGGTAGTTGTACTGCTTAATATTATGTCACTTGTACTTAACTGAAAAATGTTTTAACATGCATTGCTGTATTACTATTTTATGGATAGAGATAATAGCTAACTCAGAGGTGAAGCACTGCAAAGCTATTTTTCATCAATCTTCAATAATGTTTTTTTCCCTATTTTGTATAGACATGTTTAAATTTTCATCTCTACTTGAGAGAAAAGATTAATAATAATTCATTTGAAGGTATGTCAGAATTTGGAGACAGAAACAAAAGGATATTTGTGTTTTATTGTTACTTGTTCTGAATATTTACAGTGGCACAGTTCCTCTTGATGCATAATTGATATAGGAAAGAAAATAAAAGGATTTGGAAAGACGTGCACATGCCACAGTTTTGGTT
>NW_011110130.1:0-465 GCF_000146605.3 Meleagris gallopavo
CTTTGGCTGCTGCAGCCTTGTGACAGTCTGTCTGGAGCGGTCTTCCCCCCCATTCCCTCTTTGTTATTTTCATTTCAAAAATTTAAGAGGCTTTAAAAACAAAACTATTTAGAGCAAACATGATCCTTCCATATGCAAAATTGATGAAAGAAAAAGACTTGCAGCTCTAAAACCCTGCTCAGACAGAAATGCAAATCCCTGCGCTCGTGCACTGCGCTGCTGTTGGGTGATGCCATTGGGTACCACCACTGGGTGCTGCATTGGGTGCTGGCATTCCAGGGTGGGGCATCCCGCAGATCGTCTTGGTAAATCATGGGAAGCATTGGTAGCATTTGAGATTTTTCATCTCTGTCTTTGGTTTGAGCAAATATTTTGACTGCAACGAAGTGAGAGTACAACAAATGCTGTTGAGACAAAAGCAACACATTCCCGATCAGTTTTAGACAATTTGTCCTAATATTGTTT
>NW_011110131.1:0-434 GCF_000146605.3 Meleagris gallopavo
GGTCACAAGAATGATCCAAAAGATGGAACATCTCTCCTAAAAGGATGAGCTAAGAGAGCTGGGACTGTTCAAGAGAGAGAAGAGTAGGCCCTGGAAAGACCTGGTAGTGGCCTTTCAGTATCTCAAGGGAGCCTATGAGGAAGAAGTGGACAGACTCTGTAGCAGAGTCTATTGTAACAGTACAAGAAGTTTCAAACTAAAAGAGGTAAGATTTAGATTGGATATAAAAGTTTCTTATTATAAGGGCTGTGAAGCCTGGAATGAGTTGCCCAGAGAAGTGATGGACGTCCCATTCACAGAGACATTCAAGTTTAGGTTGGATGGGGCTCTGCGCAACCTGATCTAGCTATAGACATCCCTATTCATTGCAGGGGGCATGTGATTAGGTGACCTTTAAAGGGCCTTTCCAATTCAGATGATTCGATGATTCTGTG
>NW_011110132.1:0-499 GCF_000146605.3 Meleagris gallopavo
TTTTATTTTAATAATAGATTGAATGTTATAGTAACAGGATTTAATGTTACCAATGCTGGAATCTATGGAAATAGCTATTTTAATGTATTAGTAGCGCTAAGACAGAACCTGGAAAGGAATCCCAGGCAAAGGGATGACCCCATATTATAGAATGATTAACTCTCTTTCATCCCATTAATCAGGAATTTAAAATATGATCATGCAGCACCTGAGACAAAGGCGCACGCTAAGAGAGTTAACCTTGATAGTTTATTCTGCAAGCAGGTGTTCCATTTGGCCTCTGTATCACGCACTGGCCATGCAGATGCAGTGTACAAATGGAAAATACCCATCAGACCCTGAGAAGAATAAAAGCAAGAGAGAATCTGGGGTGGGTGAGAAAGGAAAGTGCACCTTGAAGCAGGGGACGCCCTGCTGGCACTGCCTATCACATTCACCACCACCATGTTTTTTCTCTTCTTTTCTGCTAGATTGTTGGTTCTTGAGAGTCAGTAAGTAA
>NW_011110133.1:0-567 GCF_000146605.3 Meleagris gallopavo
AACTGCTCCCAGCCAGCAAAATGCTTAGCATCTCACCTTTGAAAAACAACTTTATTAGTATTATACTTCATCTGTGGAAAACAAGCCAGGGGAAGAGGAAGTAAAATTTTAAAGACACCAAAGCAAACAAACAAAAAACCAAACACATAAAACATCCCAATCTACAAAAGAAGCAATCATTGCATAACAGTGAGGACATACAGTATGAAACATCCCCAAGCACTGCCACATATCCCAGACTAGTTAGAAAACTGCTTTAGAGCTTTTATAAAAGTACATGAATATGTGGTGTCACTATAAGGGACATAAGATAAGAGAAACTGTCAAATTAAGTTAAAAAAAGAGAAATTGTCAAATTAAGTTAAAAAAAACCAATGATTGAAGAAGAACAAGGACCATTTTTTCTTTTATATTCTAAATTTAAAATCAAAGTTATTTTGTAAGGAAAAGTTGAAAACTTACAGGAAAAAAAAAAAATTACTGAACTTGAAAGACTCCCATTTAAACACGCACAAACTCTTCCTGTCTGACAGCAACTAACAAAGCACTGGGAGCATCAGAATGTTT
>NW_011110134.1:0-519 GCF_000146605.3 Meleagris gallopavo
TGGCTGTTCATGCAGGAACAAAAGACCATTAAAAGTCAGCATTTTCTTCCAGAACTACTGGTTAATGAGATTACCTGCTAGGAAACAGGCCCTGATGCCCTGAACTCTAGACTGCTACTTGGTTTCTTCAATTAGTGGGAAGAACCCTGGGAAAGATCCATTTCCCTGCCAGCATTTAGGTCAGCTTCAGCAGTCGAGTGAGGGGAAAGTTTCAACTCTGTGTTAATGGGAACTGCTGCCTCAGCTTGACATTAAGAACAGAGACAATACTTTCATCAGCACTCCTGAAAACAACTGAAGCTTCTGAGTAACCATGAGAGCAGATGCACCCAAAGAAGGGTCAGAAAGCAATTTCATGCATTCAAACCATTCCTGTCTTGGACAAGCCATCAATTCTGAAAACATCCTGTACAAGTAGCACTGCCAACTCAGACTTGGAAAGTTACTGATTGTAAGAAATAATTCCTCTTGCCTGTTTTCTTAAGGATTCATTTGCTTCTCTGAGCTCGTCCCGACATT
>NW_011110135.1:0-467 GCF_000146605.3 Meleagris gallopavo
GTCAAAAGAATAATTTCCCTTTTTCTGTGTATCACATGGCTCCCATTTCCACAAACCATGCACTAATCTCCCAGGCACCGTCCCATTTCCAATGAGCTGGGAAACAAGTGCAGCATGCAGTTGTTCTCTTCCCCCACGTTGCCAGAATTTAAGAGCATGGGCTGCCATTGCTGGTGCTAGAGTTCTGCTGCTGGGGCTGTAACTCCAACTGAGTGTACTCACCAGATCAAGCCAAGGCAGTCCCAGTGTACTAAGGCAAGTGTTTGACCAACCCCCATGTTCTGGATTTTTCAGGGCACAGAATGAACCATCTCTTATTGCAGATCATAGGGACTCACCTTATTTTGCAGCAGAAGATGGGGACTGAGACATCCCTTGGAAGCATTTGTGATCCCTTTCAAGAAGGCATCAGAGCACCTGTTCCATCTTAAGTTGCATCCATACCATCCTTGGGCATCTAAGGCCTA
>NW_011110136.1:0-527 GCF_000146605.3 Meleagris gallopavo
GTAAAAAATAGTATGGTGTCACACAGAAAGGTTCTCAAATATAACCAATGATTGAGCCTATTGCAGAAATACTTCTGGTACTACCTGGGAGTAAAGCTGCAACCAAACCTCAAGCTCTGTTACTGTTGGTGTCTTGGTTTGAACATTCATGCTTCCAGGATGGGTTAACTCAGTTTACTATCACTGATGTCTTGGACACCCATTAGATAATGAAAAACACCATGGATTTCTGGAAATCTCCTACTTCAGTTTTTGTTTCAATGGTTGAATGTACATTTAATTCATGATTTTACTATGTCAAAGAAATTTGGATCCAAGGTAAATATACAACAATGATGACTACCTGCAATTCTGAGAGCCATAATCCCAGGAGAGATGTTGCTTCTCCATCTTTAACTTGCCTTGGAGAAATCCATCACCTTCCAGGTACAAGGAAGCAACAGAAATTATTTTGTGGCCACGTATAGCATACTCATGGCCCAGTTAAATCCTGTTTAAACTCTGTGAAGTTTTGAATACATCTAACT
>NW_011110137.1:0-575 GCF_000146605.3 Meleagris gallopavo
TGTCGCTACAGTAGAATTACAGAGCAGGAAAATTTGAAAGAGTAGCTCCTGGGAGAACAAGTGAGAGATCACGTTATCCATCCTTACAACTCTACATTTGATTGATTTAAAAGACAGCTTTAGTGTAGAGGGGGGTCGGAGCATCTCTTTAAACAGACAGAATGCACAAAGCTATCTGTGCTGGTTAAAAGGCATTTTACAACTTTGATAGCACACTGCAGGCTGAACTCGCTGTCACATGAACATCATTCATTAGAAACCTATGATTCTTTGCAAAAAAAAGTCTGCAGAGCGTACAGTACATTGAAAAGCATTTTTACTCAGATCACATGTGATTTCCTCTGGAAAAATCTAGGCATTTTATTCAGCAAGGTCTGCTCCCAGGCCCATTCTCCTTTCAAACTCTGGCCATTTTTTCCTATAGGATGTCTAAACAATCTTTCATTTTTTTCTAAAAAAGGTCAAAATATTTTTAGCCTTGAAGCCAAAAACAGCTCAAATGTTCATAGACAGAATTATCCAGAAAACCTATACCTTGAGCAAATATCAAATATGAGAAAATCCGCAATCTATTG
>NW_011110138.1:0-474 GCF_000146605.3 Meleagris gallopavo
TGCTGCAGCGTGGCACTGAGTCAAGTTGGATCCACTTGGTCTTCAGTGACAGTAGCAGTAACAAGAACCAGCATGAATGGAGGTTTGCTTTGTGAATAGCAGCACGGCGTGCTCCTTGGTGCTCAACACTTGCCTGTGTTGTTTTCCAGGACACTCGAGTACCTGATGAGACACTTGGCTCGTCTAGCTGGGAGCTCCTCCATCACCAACATGCACGCTAAGAACTTAGCCATCGTGTGGGCTCCAAACCTCTTAAGGTAAACTTCTGGTTCCGTTTCAACACAACGCTCACATCTGTTCTCCATTTAAGAGAAGCAGTCCTCCCTTTCTCTCCATCAAACGTGCTCTTCTCCTTCTACAGATCACAGCAGAACGAGTCTGCCTGCGCCAGCGGAAGAGCTGCCTGCATGGAACTGCAGACGCAGTCGGCTGTGGTGGAATTTATCATCACCCACACTGACGTCCTCTTCTGCT
>NW_011110139.1:0-582 GCF_000146605.3 Meleagris gallopavo
CCATGAACAAGTTTGCAGATGACACCCAGGGCAAAAAAGTTAAGAAAGACAAAGCAAACTACAAAGTAACCTGCAGATATTGCATAGGGCAACTGAGCCAGATGTCCTCGGTTATTAGCCAAGCTAAACCTCTTTTGATGTGAATGGAAGGTTAAGACTATGTGGTACCAAATTACTCAAGTCACTAAGATGAGAATTGATGCACAATACATCTAATCCAAGAAAGCAAACCTAAATAGCCCAAGGACAAAATAGAATGGAAGTAATCAAAGAGCTGCAGCCATTTCATTCCGGAGATCATTTTTGTTAAGACTCCTTCACAACATCCTGCTGTTACTTCCATGTAACAAAGCTAGTTTTGCACAGAAGAGGTGAGGGGCTGTAGCAGATGGAGGAGAAGCAGAGCTGCTCTCAAGGTAAACCCAACTACAAAGAGCTACTGAGTCCCCCCACACAACTCCAAGCATTAAAAGACATCAATTATTTTCTCAAACAAAAACGCACTCATCACTGGAGCCATCCTCCTCACGTTTCTCTATTCTCCAGTTTCTCCAGAGATTTTCCCACCTACATCTCCATTAC
>NW_011110140.1:0-474 GCF_000146605.3 Meleagris gallopavo
TGGGAGGAAAAACAAGATTTAATTCCTTCAGCTTCACAGGTCATAAAAATACCATTGCATCAGTTCATCAGCAAAGTATTCAGAATGGTGTTTCAAGCAACTGTCAGATTGAAAATATTTATGCTTTGAATGGGATGAATAGGAAGAAGACTGCTGAGAGGAATGGAATAGGTAACAAAAGGATGCGTACAAAGAACAGCTGTTTTAACTGCTGCTTCTCTCCAGAGCAATGAAACAACTCCAGACCTCCACCCAGACGTACAGCAAAGGAAATGCTCATGCCAGAGCTCCTCAGCCCTGACATGCTGCCTTTTGTACACTATGTTGCACGTTGAGCAACACCCAAAAAGGCAAATTGTCCACTGCGTGTGAAATACTGACAACTTTTCCATTACTGCACAGTAGTACTATGCTTATTTTCTACAGGTCTTTCTTTCAGCTCTTGGAGTATTTAAACAAATTGAAAAAATACAA
>NW_011110141.1:0-420 GCF_000146605.3 Meleagris gallopavo
GGAGGTGGCTGGGATGTGAAGTTTCGAATACTGTCACTAGATATGCACAGCAGTGGTTCTGGGGACATGTCAAAAGAAATGAAGTGTGAAACTGTATCTGCAACTGCTTGCCAGGAGGTTTTGAAATAAGGGTGTTTCCAGCAGCTTACACGGTTGTCTCATTCCTTGAACTTTATGACTATATTGTCTGTGCTGCTGTGTAAGTCAGTGTAGTTTTATGTCAGGAGAAGAATCTAAAGAAATGCTAAGGGTGAGAAGAAAGAAGGCACAGACTGTTAATGTACTCAGTGACCAAGAGCAACATCGTGATAGTATGAGGAATGATTGTATGAATGGATGATTGTACGAATGTATGAATGAAGGGACTTAGGAAAAAAATACCTAGAACCGAAGTGAACCTAAGACAACTAAAATAACTAA
>NW_011110142.1:0-439 GCF_000146605.3 Meleagris gallopavo
AAGTAGTGACAGCTACAATGAGTACATTTTCTCCATTCTCAGTGTGAGATCACAGTGCAAGAATATGTGAACTTAGAATCCCTTTGTGAAATCTGTGCTCATTTTAGCTGTCACTGCTGCAGGTGATGAGCACTCACAACCTGTTGTTTCTGCTTTGTGCTTATGAAAATGCAAGGGATAAGTTCTAGTAACAAAGGAGTAAATATCCTGATAAATATAATCATTTAGCTGATGGGGAATTCTGGATGGCATTTGGAATATACCCAAGAACTGTGAAATAAAAGACAGATATTTAATTTCTTAAATTGTAGTTGGAAAAACAAGTGTGCCATTTCATATGTTTTAGTTACTGAAGAATACTTCAAAGATTAGAATACATACTATTTTTCCTCCTGAAATTTCTTTAAGATCTGCTATCAGTATTCCTTTCACTACATAA
>NW_011110143.1:0-344 GCF_000146605.3 Meleagris gallopavo
ACTTACGTTGGTAGATAGAACTGAGACATGAACACAACACTGAATCATAGGTTCCTGTCATCTAATGGTGGAGGATAATGGGAAAGAAGACAGAGATGGGGAAAACCAGCTGCTCCTCTCGCTGGATTGTGCTGTGAATTTGTAGGTTCTGTTTGAAATAAAACAGCACTTATTTCCAAGGCAACAAATGGCAGCGTCACAAACAACAGAGGTCCAGGAGCTGCCTGCAGGTTGGAAGCTGAGAGAAAGAATGTCTTCCCCAGAAGCACAGGCAGAGTAAAGACCAGGCAGGCCCCCATGTTCCAGCTCAGAGTAACATTTTGCCACCGTCTCTCTCTACTCAA
>NW_011110144.1:0-387 GCF_000146605.3 Meleagris gallopavo
CAGATTGTTAACTGCTTACAGATTTCAGATATGACTTGTGTATTCACAGCATCTTTTTGTTATTAATGTAATTCAGTGGGAGAAAAAAAAATCTTGAATTCTCTAAGCTTCTTGACATCATAGTAAAAATTAGAAATGAAGGATGCTGGAGAAAGGTTATTCAGATAAAACTGACAAAAAAAAAAAAAAACTGACAGAGCATTTGTTGTAGTGTAATAGAATCTTGATGTATGTCAAGAAGAGTTCTACAGAGCATTATCAGCCTAGTTCAGGCTGTCATTCATATTAATATATAACTAAGTTTCCAACAAGGTCAAAATTTACTAGATTAATCAGCCTACTTATTTACATTTGTATATGACATATTGTTACTTTTGGGATTAAACA
>NW_011110145.1:0-665 GCF_000146605.3 Meleagris gallopavo
TTTATCAAAAGCCAGGACAGGTGATGGTAGTTCACTGAGATATGTGGGAAACTGTGGGACCTCAGAATGATGTAAATGATATGGAATGTGCTGGTTTCAGCTGGAACAGAGTTGATTTTCCCTTCAGAGAGTCTGGTAGGATGCTGTGTTTTGGTGGTCAGATACTGAGCACGAATGGTTGTGTGGTGTGTAGCTGCCTGAATAGTTAAACCTCAACAACCATGTTTTTAATGTTCACTGGTTCCATTTCTTGAAGAATATAAACATCACATATGATATGATCCCACAGTCTTCTGTCTGTGTCTAGGGGAACATTTTTAAAACCAAGGTAGGCTTAAATACGACCTTTCCACTGTCATCTATACTATCGTTGTCTCCCAGAAATAATGTATTTGTGTGAGAGAAAAAAAAAAAAAAAAAAAGAAAGACACAACAAAACAACAAAAATGAAATTCTTATTCTTCTTATTTTGAATTATATTTTTTGGCTGAATTAAAATGAAAACCTCAAGAAAGATTACTGATATGGCATGACCGTGCATTGTTCACTAAGAGTAGCTTTTTTTTTTTTCCCCAAAAGGATGTCCTGACATTTACAATCAGATAAAGCTTAAAATAAGTACATAGAATAGGCAAATTTTTCCTCGTGGTGGTTTGTTTCTTTTA
>NW_011110146.1:0-512 GCF_000146605.3 Meleagris gallopavo
GAGCTCGATGACTACTTTGGTTGGTCCAAAGGGAGGACGGGAATTTAAAATGGAGAACACCTCTTCTATAGGCTGCCAAATTAAGGAGTGTATGTGCACAAAGGGCTGTCAGCAAGGAAAAAGAAATAATCTCAATTAAAATGCTCATGCTAAAATTTTAGTAGTTTTACTTTATCCACAAATACAGTATGTTTCTATGTTGGATTTGCATAAAGCACATTTTGTTTCAAAACTATTGATTTTTGCTCCCCAAAAACAGAGCAGACCTGCTTCAGTACAACTTATTACCAAAGAGGAACCATTAGAAAATAATCAGTTACTTTTTTCCAAGACCGTCCAAGCAGTGCCTGAGCTCCAGCTGCACTATATTGGGGTTTTCATTTGTTGTTTTCTTCTAGCAATCCTGTTTGTTTCCCTGCGTGCATTATTCAAAGACAGATGTGCTGCAGCAGGGAAAAAGCCTTCTCCATCTCCTGCTGCAGAAGTCACGCTCTTCTTTCTCTCTGCCCGTT
>NW_011110147.1:0-531 GCF_000146605.3 Meleagris gallopavo
TCACTTTTGGCATCTCATATAACAACAAAAATATACTTGCTGCCTGAGGAAAATTTGGCTAGAATACTTAGGAACATTTCTCTGATCAACCGATCAGAGAAAACACATCAAATTCTTAGAAAATACAAGATGAAACTACACTATGTTACTACGTGTAATAAGTATAAATCCTTGAAAATAATGGTTGTCCACTTACAACTTCATATAGACAAATGCTTCTTCTATTTTAAATTGAATATTCTGAACCCATTACAAAGGCAGTTCCTACAGATTTGTTTGCTTTTGGATGTACTGAGCAAAGATAATTTATATCTTTTACATTTTGTATTGACTTCCTCTTTGAGAAATGACTCAGGTAAGTGTCATATTTGAGTGGAAAAAAATCAAATAATTTGTACATCACTGAGACTAGTCTCTACCCGCCCCCACCCCTCGAGGGAAGGGGAAAGACTATGGTGTCAAGATAAACTTCTGCTGGAACTGTGTTGGAAAAAAAATGGATCATTCATCAGCTGGAGTCCAGATAACTAT
>NW_011110148.1:0-506 GCF_000146605.3 Meleagris gallopavo
ACACTTATACATGGATATTACAACTTATTGTATCTACAGTTTCATTTAAGTCCTTAGTGGGCACACTGACATTCATGTGGGTATATTGTGAGTATATGCTAGACAATTCTTACAGTTTTCATGTTTTATATATAAGATGGTCCCCAGCAGACCTTGTAAGGGGCAATGTAATGATAGCAATCTAAGAGACTGTATAGTTGGGACAGTAAGAAGAGGCAAAGTCTGTGCAGATCCCTAAAATCATCATTAAACAAGTGCTCATTATTAAAGAGGATAACAAATGGAATGGGAAGGAAAATCTAACACTAGATGTGATCAGATGCAGAACTGATTTTTTTTAAGAGTGACTGTAAGATCTTAAGTCTACCATTTTGGGCACCTCATCTTGGGTCTATTGAACTTCAGCTTAAATAGTGCATACTTGTGTGGGGAGATTTGATGAAAGCAGACTTTGTCTTTTTGCCTATCGTGAAACTCTTAGAACTTGATTCTGTGCCCTGTCTGGT
>NW_011110149.1:0-457 GCF_000146605.3 Meleagris gallopavo
AGTATCGGTGCTGGTGGGAGAGATGGGCTGGGAGCTCTGAGAAGGAACCTCACGAAAAAGAAAGCTGCAGAACTGTTGGAGTGGGTCCAAAGGAAGACCATGAATGTGATCAGGCCAGGTTAAATGGGACCTGGGTAGCCTGATACAGTGGAGGAGTAGAACTGGGTGATCTTTAAGGTCCTTTCCAACCTAAGCTATTCTGTAAAGATTCTGACCATTGGCACCAATCTTTCCCTTGCCCACTGCGAAACATGGACTTCCCCAGAGCAAGCATAGTCCTCCTGGAACCAAAGGATCTTCAAGTCCTTTGCATTGCAGAGATAATAGAACACAGGCTAGATGAAAGCCTTGAGCATAAAGGCCTATACTTTGCATGATGCCTCAGACCCATGCTAGATCCAAAGCCCACTAAAACTACTGTGATCCTTGCAGGAGATTCAGACCAGGCCTAATTTCC
>NW_011110150.1:0-446 GCF_000146605.3 Meleagris gallopavo
TGTGCTGTTTCCTGTTCTGAGTCTGAATTTAAGGTTGCTTATTGGTATTACTTATTTTTGGATCACAGCTATCTTAATCTATACTGCTATGCTGGATGTTTAGAACATTTAGAGAACTTCCATCACTATTTTCAGGTTACTTTTTTAACCTGAAACCATTAGTTTCATTCATTCCCTATGGGTAATTATTTTCCATTAGATGATACAAAATGATGTGTGGTGTGTATATATGTGTGTGTATATATATATATATATATATATATTTATATGTATTACATGTTACTTATATTTTGTATTAGATCCTTTTGGTTAACGTGAACTGAAAGTTGGGGAGGGCACGTTAATTGTCCATGTGTTGATGAGAATGAGCGCTTTGTGACAGGATTAGAAAATGTAATTGCACAAGTGTTGTAGGTGTGGGAAATGTAGAAAGAATAAATCAGAGA
>NW_011110151.1:0-373 GCF_000146605.3 Meleagris gallopavo
GCTGGTAAATATTAATACTATTTAATACCATTGCCTTACCACCAAAACCATTCCAGATGTCTGCCATATGGCTAAAAAAATAATCTATTCGGAATTTCCCTGTGTGCTCTGAGCAACAGATATACAACGTTCTGGTACAAACAATTAGGACTGCAGTATTACTTAGAAATCCTTGTATAAGAACAGAGAGAAGCTCAAGGATTAATTATGAAACTATATTTTAATATCCATTTTACATTACTGAAGCTGATAATTTAAAAGGCTCGGAGTGATATATATACAAGTTTGGTAATATTCACTTCCTCAGTTAAAGAGAAAGCCTACAGTATTATCTAATGTAGGTATAATTTTGTTCCATTAAGCAATCTGTATG
>NW_011110152.1:0-485 GCF_000146605.3 Meleagris gallopavo
TTTTTGTAGAGCTTTACAAATATTAGTCATCAACACCATGGGAGTAGTTAAATATAAAACATGTTTTACATATGAGGAACACCATTCAAATGAATTTCAGGATGCAAAGGCTCTAATGGCAAGCAGAGCACTGCACAGACTCTGTAGTTCGAAACCCCAACGTCATACTTGGAACTGGAGGAGAGACAGTAAAAGCAGAATTATGTGAAATTCTTCCTAGTTTCAAGTAGATTCCCATTTTATGCTTTGAAGAAGAAAAGAATGGTTTCCAAACTATCTCCAAGTGTCAAATGAAAGAAAATTAAAGATGGTATTTTCCTAATTTCTTTTCCTAGGCCACTGGGAGTCTGAACCATTCTACTCCGTTTACCTCTCAGACTTGAGGAGTTGGGCTTCACAATGGCATTAGGAACAGCCTCCAGACTTTGTACTGGTTTACCCTGCCTCATATAGAAGGGTGTGTTTGTGCACATAGGCATAAAAAA
>NW_011110153.1:0-422 GCF_000146605.3 Meleagris gallopavo
TGACTCAGTAATGAATTTTCAATATACAACCTTGTATCTGGTGTGATTTCAAGATAATCATTTCTAACGATTTCAAATTCATCCACCAATCCTCTTCTCTTGTTCAGACTAATCCTCCTGCTGCTCATGGTCTGCTAGGCTGAGGCTAACACACCTGCAAGAAGAGCTTTAACTAGAAATTATGGGATTTCTGACAATACCAAAATGTTAGTGAAAGCAAAGCAATATGATAGGTGACTAAAATGAAGTCACATGAGAAAGAAAAAAAAAGCACATATGTGAAAGACTGTAGTGCCACACCTTTGGAGGACTACAATACCTTTGCTGTATGAAGCAAATATGGAAAAATACCACTGCATTTAATACCTGGTGTAGGTGATTCAGTACATGAGCTTTGTGTGACTTGCCCTATAAACTGAAAA
>NW_011110154.1:0-447 GCF_000146605.3 Meleagris gallopavo
GGATGGTATTTGGGAGAGACTAATTGCAATGACTATGGAGAAAAGGCCACAAGATTTTAGAGAGTGGGAATACACAGCCTCCCGCAAATAAGAGATAAGAGGTGCTTTGTGTTGATTTAACCTCTTTTTATATGTCCTTTTGGTGCTCTGACAGCCTGACCCTGTGTCTTTCTAGGCAGGGTACCTGAACCCAGTCCCCCTGTCCCAAAACCCCGAGGGAGACCCTGCTCCTCTGATCGGTACGTCCTTCTGTTCACAGATCACCTGGTAACCTCATAGTGAGGTGGGACTGTGGGGAGGGCTCAGCTGAGGTCTCCTTACCCACCTCCATCACCATCTGTTCGTGGGAGGATGAAGTTCATGCTCAGGTCCCCCTCCCTGGCTGCTGCCAGCCTAGCACAGTCAGGCTGACAGCACTTGTCTCTATCTCCAGGGTCTCTGTCCCTT
>NW_011110155.1:0-526 GCF_000146605.3 Meleagris gallopavo
GCCCGAGAGAGCAGCCTCTGCAGTGTGTCGCAACCTCCCATTCTTCTGGCAATGGAGAAGGGTCTCCACATATTCTCATCTCCTACCCACCAAGAGCAAAGCCATTCTCCCTGGGCAGTTCAGGAGCCATACAAGGTAGAAAGAAAAATCAAAAGCTCAAATGAGATGCAGAAATCTTTAATGAATGTTTACAGAGGAAAATGAAGTCTCACTGAGCAGAGGCTCCACAGAGCAAGATTCATCCAACCCCAAGACTGAGGTCATGCAAGGCTTGTGCCTGCGTTTTTGGAAGGGAACAGGATGGTTCTGAGGAGCCTCATAGCCCATTGGAGATGAAGGGAGGAGAAAAAAAAAAAAAGGAAAAAAAAGAAAAAATAGTAAATGGAGAGAAAAGGTTAGGTAGAGGAAAGAAAAACAGACACGAGCCATGTTTTCAGAAAACACCAGATTGCCTCATGCTTTCAGCATTTCCTTGAGTACCCGAGCAGGGTCAGGAATTCTGAAAGCAGTGGCTTAAAGATGTCTT
>NW_011110156.1:0-392 GCF_000146605.3 Meleagris gallopavo
GTGAACGTCTCTGCTAACGTTCGATGATTGAAGATAGGAACCTGCCTTATTTACATAGAAACAACATGTTGATGTATTGTGCGGGAAACCTGCAAGGTTCTGTTGGGAAAGTGTTGCCATGCTTGGGGTTACAGGAAATAAGTGTGTTTTTCTCCACGCTGGCACCTGGACAGCGCCTGTAAAGAGTAAGCAGAGCTTGAGTGCTTCTATATCAAACAATTGAATTTGCTGGGCTCAATGAAGCAGCCAGCTCTGCTGAAGCCAGTGGCATCAGATGGGGACACGTGTTCAGATGAGTTTCACAAAAAATTACTGGCTCCACGTTTTGCTGTACAGGGGGGAGCACAGAAGCACTTCAAGATTCAGGATTTCACACTGCGCTGTGTGTCTCT
>NW_011110157.1:0-348 GCF_000146605.3 Meleagris gallopavo
GCTATGTAAAGCTTCGAGGCCTTCTGAGCCTCTGCGCTTTCCACCATGACTGTATTTGCTACTATTTTCAGTGACTACAGAGAATTCCCCCACTTAATTGCATTGTCACAAGAGATTAATGCAACACGGGAGCTTGAAGAAAGGAACTTAGATTTCCTGGCTTTGTTCAAGGCAATTCAACCAGATCCTTTGAAACAGCCCTCTGGCACCTAAGCTTTCTCACCACAGAAATTATCCCATCGCTACGCTAACCTAAAGGTGATACCAAGTCTGTTCTAAAGGCACCTAAAATCCTAAAGTGTTTAGAGAACTCTCAGCAGGATCTGAATACCTGTTCTCTCTGCCTTG
>NW_011110158.1:0-520 GCF_000146605.3 Meleagris gallopavo
CAGCGGCCTGGTGCTGGGCTGGTGAGTGCGGCGGGGACTGGTGCTGCCTGTGAGGCCGGTGTGGGGCGGTGGGTCTGGGCTAAGGTAATGGGGAGGGGGGGACTGCTGCCCTGTGGGAACGGAGCTGTGGGCTGAGGGCTGGGGTGGTGGGAGAGGCTGTGTGGGATGTGGGTGGGTTTGGGGATGAGGAGGGCTGGAACCTGCTGCAGTGGGGAAGGGCTGCTCTGTGTGGGGGAATCACAGAACGGCCTGGGTTGCAAAGGAGCACGATGCTCATCCAGTCCCAACCCCTGCTGTGTGCAGGTCACCAACCAGCAGCCCAGGCTGCCCAGAGCCACATCCAGCCTGGCCTCGAATGCCTGCAGGGATGGGGCATCCACAGCCTCCTTGGGCAACCTGTTCCAGTGCCTCACCACCCTCTGGCTGAAAAACTTCCTCCTCATATCCAACCTAAAACCTCCCCCTGTCTCACTTTAAAACCATTCCCCCTTCTCCTATCTCTGTTTATTTTTTCTATTTT
>NW_011110159.1:0-500 GCF_000146605.3 Meleagris gallopavo
TCTGTGAAATGCAGGAGCACAACAGGACAGAGTAGAGCTCAGAGAGCTCAGAGTACATCGGTAGTGGCCTTTCAGTATCCAAAGGGTGCCTGTAAGCAAGAAGGGGACAGACTCTCTCAGCAGGGTCTGTTTTGACAGGACAAGGGAAAATGGTTTCAAATGAAAAGGGGACAGATTTAGATTGGATATAAGGAAGAAGTTTTTTACAGTGAGGATATTGAGGCACTGGAACAGGTTGCCCAGAGTGGTGGTAGATGCCCCACCCCTTAGAGGCATTCATTGTCAGGCTGGACAGGCCTCTGAACACCTGATCTAATTGTAGGTGTCCCTGTTCATTGCAGAGGATTTGGACCAGATGACCTTTAAGGGTCCCTTCCAATTCAAACGATTCTGTGGTTCTATGATTCAACCAGCATTTTATCTGTACATTTTCTGTGTGGGAAACACTGCAGTCAGTCCCTATTTGCTATTGCAGTTAAATGCTAGAATAGCAGATCTTG
>NW_011110160.1:0-437 GCF_000146605.3 Meleagris gallopavo
ATTTCATTGAAATAACTTTTCCAGCCCCTTCCCTTTTCTCCCACTCCAGTGCTGCTAGAGAGTGCTTGAAGAGACACCTCTTCTGGTTTATTATGAGCAGAGGAACTTTTATATGCTTGCCAGTGTAAGGGCACTGTGTGCCATTAACACTTGCACTGTCCATGCTTTAGAGAGGCCTTGCTTGGTTCTACCTACTGTATTATGGACAGAGGCCACTATTCTCCTTTATTATGATAACAAAAGTGTGCCTGTACTTACCCTGATGGTATTTAACATTGCTTTCTTTGCTGATTATAGAATGCCTGACCCGGATTTCACTGTCAGAGATGTGAAGCTATTAGTGGGTAAGTCATTTTGAATTAAATCTATACAAACAGAATTGCTTTGAAATACTTGTCCAGTTGTGTTTGTAGACATTTGTGATAACAGAATCTGGG
>NW_011110161.1:0-440 GCF_000146605.3 Meleagris gallopavo
TGGAGGTCATGTTATCTTCAAGTGCCACAGTATGACTTTTAGTACTCGGTAGTCAAAGGCCGCAGCTGACTGTCCTCTAAAAGCAGTCTCTAAGGTACAGAAGAATTTTCATGGACTCTATGCTGTTATTTGCAAACCAAAATTTTCTTATGTTACTTTCTGAAGATGATGGCTCTGTAGTGACCTGCACATTTAGCATATGCCCTGATTTCTTCTGCTTCCTGGAAGTTTTACCCTTGTACCGCCTGGTGTTAAGATGGTCAGTCTGTTAGTCACTCAATTTTAAGGTTTCTCAGTGCTATACTTTCTGCATAACCCGTAGTTAATTTGTTGTACAGATTGTTAAATGCTTTTGAAATTCTAGCACCTTACATAAAAATTCTCTTCAAAAGTTGGAATATTTTTTGTGGGTTTTTTTGTTTCGTTTTGTTTTGTTTTTT
>NW_011110162.1:0-377 GCF_000146605.3 Meleagris gallopavo
AGATACTAGATCTTCCATAACAGTAGGCATCTTATATATACCAGCATTTAGTCTTCTGAATTTAACCATCTGAACAAGCTGGGATTTGCAACACAATTAATTGACAATGAAAAAACAGTAAATAAAAGAGGAAGAAAGGTTAAATATGGGTGACAAGTTAGACGTTTCTTATCAACATTCTTTCTTTTTAGCTGAAGGCCTCTTTTTATAAGATATATTTATTGCATTTTTTAAGTTGGTATGAAAACTGCCCAAAAGAATTTTTAAAAATTATTTTTTAGTGTTAGTAAGGTTTATAAAAGCAAAAATGAGTTGAAATAATGTAGTTTAAAGACAAAAAGGAAATTGAAAATTGATTGGATTTCAATCAGTTCTTG
>NW_011110163.1:0-317 GCF_000146605.3 Meleagris gallopavo
AATTTATTTTCCCCACAACCTTGAGGAACTCCCTCATTCTTAATAGACATATCAATTTAATTTGTACCTCTGTCTATCCATCACTGCAACTCAAAGAGAGACAAATTCCTTCCTCAGATGAACACAAGCAGCTCCCAAGACTCCCAAATCCAAAACAATGCATGCGGAGAGGATTTGGCCCTAGAATGCTGATCATTCCCTTAACTGAGTACACAATTCCAAATTGATGATCTTCCTCTAACATTTAACACTTACAAGAGGAAGAAGGCACACCTACTTTCCTAAAGATTAGATCAGGTAGAGCAGTGGAGATACAC
>NW_011110164.1:0-355 GCF_000146605.3 Meleagris gallopavo
TTTTCTAGGCAGAATTTAAAAAGGGTGGATCTATGGGCAAAACTTTCACAAACTTAAAGAAAAAGCGTATGTTCATGAATGCAACTCATCTGCATTTTCCAATAACCATTTTAGTTCTGACTTTCAAATATGTCAGCATAGGACACACAATGTAGATTTTAATGGGACTGATTATTTCACTCTCAAGCTGAGAAGTATATATATATATATATATTTAATAAGATTTTTCAGAATTCACATGAACTTTATTTTTAAAAGAAAATTAGAAAATTAAAGACAAAATGGAAAGCACTGTTCTTGTTTGTCAGACCTAAACTTCGAAATCTAGACAGAAAGAACACATCAGCAGAGGGCT
>NW_011110165.1:0-479 GCF_000146605.3 Meleagris gallopavo
GGAAGTGGCAGGATAGAGTTCCTACCGTCGACCATCCAACTAGCCACTCTTTTCTGTGGCATTGGGATTTTTTTTTTTCTTGATTTTGCAATGCTCATCAGCTCCCAGCAACCGCCATGGTAATGGTGAAAGGCAAAGACACCATTCACACCAAAGTGCTTGTAGGGAGGAGCTATCAGTCTTGTTTCCATTACAATGGAATATTTAATAATCTACAGCATTCCTGATGGACATGCTCCTGTAATGCACCTTTTAAAAGAAAACCCTTTCCTGAAAATTTCCTGATTGCAGAAGAAACCTTCATTTGCAGAGACAGCACAATAAAGTACATAATATGGTCTATGTTCTGTTTTTCAGAATGTGCATTTCCCTTTAGTATTTCTTACTATGCAACCAATTCAAGTACCAAAGTGACACCTGACAAGTATAATGCTATATATTTATCTAACAGAATAATAATACTCCAGCAGAGTAATCTT
>NW_011110166.1:0-417 GCF_000146605.3 Meleagris gallopavo
CGCTCAGCCAAACACAGAAATAAAACACACAAACTCTCTGTTTCTTTGCTCGTGGCAGCCACAAAGCTCACGTTTTAGTGACACACAGAAGTGCATCTCCAGCTATTGTGTGTCTTGCTAACCGCAAGCTCAGCTGTGAGCTGTCACTCAGCCTGACATCACAAGCAGAAAATAAACGTACATAAACAGATGCCCTTATCCACACGTGCCAAATCTGGGTGCGAGGACTGAAAGCCTTGGTTCACTGTATCCTTCAAATGCTCTGCAGGCTATTTAGGTCAGAACTAATAGAATACCCAATATAAGTCAAGTTGCATCATTTGGTGCTCATTCTATGATATTACTGCCAAGACAGAACTCGTCAAAATCTTTTCACTTGGTAACATAAAGACTTGCTGTGCACAGCCAGGATTCAGA
>NW_011110167.1:0-1376 GCF_000146605.3 Meleagris gallopavo
ATACGAGATCTTCCGATATATTTAAGCAAACTGAAGGACTTCTCATGCAGAGAAAATGTAATACTCTCAAATGTCTAAAACCAGGATCAAAGCCTCCCTAGAGCACTTCCACTTTCATTTTTCTTCATGTGCTCTTTCTGGTTACTGCCTTCCAGAAACAGGAGTCTCACCACAAGCAAAATAGCTGCCGTGAGCAAAGCAAAAGTTGATTTCAGGGCAGGATGGCTCCCCACTCCAAATATCACAGAGATCCTGGCATAGCTGCAAGTCTGAAGTGGTCAACAGAGTCTCTGTTTCTTGGAGAGAAAAGCTGAAAAGTTTGAACCACTGAGAGCACAACCCGGCCACATAGCAACACCAGGGGACACAGCCACAAGAAGAGTTTTCAACTTGTGCAATCCATTTAGTTTTATTACATTCTAACACCAGAAGCCATAGCTAAATACATTGATAATCTAAATCCTATCTCCGTGAGGCAAGACAGATTCTGTCAATTTACACAAGTTTAGACTTGTGTGGTGCAAAACACAACCACATCCTGAAAGTTTCAGTAAAGAACAGTTACTAAACACCAGTCCTAAGCACTTGGGAACACAACAGACTCCGTACTGTTTTGTCGAGGAAGAAAAACCATGCAAAATTTCAAATGTAGCTGCAGTTAAATCATTTGGATCTGAACCTATGACTGTTCTTTTTGACTACATTTCTGGTCTTTACCTTGCCATCATCCTGCTGTGAAATGTGTAATGATTGCACAGCAGATGACTTTTTCTTTCTTTCTTTTTTTTTTTTTAAAGAAAGTGACACGGTCATTATTTATGTGGCCTGGTATTAGTCTGTTTTTCTTTTCATCTTTATCAGACATCTATATCTCTCTCAGAGGTCTTGTTTACATAAAACAGTGCACTTGGATGCATGGTGCTTAATGAGTTTCTGTATAACCAGAACAGAATGAACAAAGTACACTACTCTTTGTAATTATGAATCATTTGACTGCATTAAGAGGAATAAAACTTCAGCAAATTGTGCCAGAAAGCTGCTATTTATTTTTGTTTTTAATTTATTGCTATAAAGAACAACCATAAATCACAAGTTAGGACAGTGGTGCTTTGGCTCCAAGCAGAAGCAGTAGGAAGAGAAAAAAACAGCTGTTCTCATATTTCATGCTCCAGGATCAGTGAGTGGTTCCTTCCTACAACTAGAAAGATCAGCCAAGAATGGTGTAATAAACTCAGTGAAGCTCTGGCCTGGGTAGGTCAGTCTGAACTGGAGCTCCCAAGAGCTCCATTTTCCCTCAGATGCCAACAAACTTTGTGCATGCAAACCTTCAGATACCAGCAGCAGCACTCAGAGAATCCTTTACATTTCAATGGCTG
>NW_011110168.1:0-1855 GCF_000146605.3 Meleagris gallopavo
AGGACTATCTGCTACAAAATCCACTTATGAAATGCCAATTTTTTCTCTTTCATTCTAGTTCCAAAATTTAGGTCTCCATATATTCATAAATGTTTCTAATCTCTTTTTATGTTCAGGGAATGAAATAGTCTTCAAATTTGTGTGTCATAAGTATGGAATGTATTCCCTGATATTTAGTTTTGGGGAATCCTTCCAGTGTACAGAGTAATTCATACAGCAGCTGTAGTCAAGATGTCTATAAGGTTTTCTTTTCTGAGTTGTTTACCTGTCATGAAACTATTACTGATTTAATATCTGAGCCAAAGCCTAATCAAAATAGTAAAATTTGTATGTGCAGTGTTTTGGGGGTGGTGAGTGCTTCTGGGTGTTTTGTGGTATTTTTTCAAGATGCTGGGAGACAAAATAGTGGAAAATCGATTTTAAAAAAAAACAAGATTTGCTTGAGTCCACATGCAACTGTCTGGGTCAGTTCTGTCTACTAAAATAGGTTTGCAAAGAATCAACATAATTTTTACATGAATCATCCTCTAATTTTTAAGGGGCTGATGAGCTACCTGGGGAATGCATGCTCATTCTTAAAAGATGATGAAATCATCTGCATAGTCCATCTGAATAAAGCAATTACACTTATAAAGTAAGTTATTTTGTATTTATCCATTAAAAAAGTATATGTTGACTTCACAAATCTCTCTAGTTTGGTGCAGATTGGTCATGTTTTAAACCATAGTTCTCAATCAGCAAAGCTGCTGTTGACATGTTTGAGCCATTTCTGTGACGTTAATCCTTTGTTTCAGACCACAGAGAGGAAAACCTTTGGATATGGAACACAGTGAGAGGAAAGATGGAATGTAGAGAAACCAAGAATAAACACAGGCTTTTCTCTACCAACTCTGCAAAATTTAGAGAAAAATATAAATCTAAAAGTTAGGCTCTCTGACGTGTTACAGAATACAGGAGTACCTTTGGCATGCAGGCACTGTCACAAAGCTAAAGGAATTTGAATTTGTTGCTCTGTCTCCAGCTGAGCTCTCAATGGTTTTTCATCTTTATTTTTTTAAGTTTTTTTTACAGTTAAACTTGAGCAAACACTGACTATTATGTACTGAGCAAGAAAAATTTTCAATAAAATGCTTCTAAGAAGATTCTTTTTTTTATTTATTAAGTTGTTATTATTTCTTGTTTTGTTTTGTTTCCCTCTGCTAGAAACTAGATATAGTGATCACATGCAGATCTGTGTTTGTTTCAGTGTTATATTACTGTAACTAGAATTAGAGTCTGGACTGAAACATTTGGTATGTATTCTGAACCAGCAAGTATGCTGGGTGTAAAAGTTAGGGTGTAAAATCTTGATATTTGCCACATTGACTAGTTCAACTCCGGTAAAGCACATTCCAACCTGAATTCCCTCCACAGACATCTTGAATTAACTGACATTATCATAATAAAAAGATTTTGGGCCTTATGTCAATTTCAGAAACTGGCATTTCAGAAGCTGACAGATTTCCTCTTGTTTGGACAGATGAAGAGAAGAATACTTGTTACATTATTTTCCTTGACTATTCTAAGCAACAATTCTCCAAATTTATCCACTGCTCACATTAATACTTAGTTTAATGTAATGTTATTTTTGTTTCACACCTATGAGAGATACTAAAGCTACTAAAGATATATATTCTTAATATATGTCCACAAGTCTCAATTTTGCTTTGTAAATGGCTTTGGGTTTTTTTTTTATGATGACTTTGCAACCTGGTTTACAATGAGAAGTCATTTCAAATATCAGAATTCTCCACAGTGCAAGAAATATATATATATATCTATATCTATATCTATATCTATATATATATATATATAT
>NW_011110169.1:0-1875 GCF_000146605.3 Meleagris gallopavo
ACTTGCAGAAGGAGGAAGTGCTACTTTTAAATGCTGCCTTACATTATATACCTTGTGCTGGAGCATAAATGAATAGCACAGCCTCTGTATCATACAGTGGGTGATCGCCTTATGAGGAGAACACTGGAAAACATATTGATATGTGGAATTGTTCTGCATAAAATGCCTCACCATCTTCTTTGCTAAGCTTTCTGAGACTTGAGGACTCCAAACTTCAGCTATGAGAGCATTACAGAGCACCTGTACAATTCAGTTTGGCAATTTTTTTGAATATGGTGTGCAGTTTTTTGGGAAATAAATGTCTCACATCACACTGTCACCAAAATCTCTTCAGTTTTTATCTGGTGTGACCTTTTTTTCTCACTCACCCCTCATCATATGGCAGCACTACTAGGTGTGATAATGTTTCTTTAGCAAATACAATCTAATATTCTTCAACCTGCAGCTCATAAGTTCCTGCAGAATCATTACATTTTCAATCACTACTATTGGATAGCAATAGAAGAAGCTCGAGTCAAAATTTTGGGTCTGGTTTCTTTTCCTTTCTACTAGTGGACTGATCTCTGCTCACCAGCCTTTTGTGTAAATGGACTTTTATGACTTTGTTTGCTATTAGAGTTGTCATGTGTCATACAGAGATGACTGATTTTCAACAGTGATTTCTGTAAACACACTAAGCTCTCATTGAGTACAAATGACTACAGTACAGTATATTATTTTTAGCACAATAATTTTTACCTTATTTTCAGGGAAGTTATTTTCAAAATGTTTTCTCTGTTCTTAAAAGTCAGGATTCATGACTTTAAAAAATTCTCCTTCCTGATGATAATCCTGTATTAATTCCTTTATTAAAGGGATTTTCATCATCAGTATATATCCACTACCACTACAAAATGCAACATTCATGAGAGAGATGTGCAAATGCATTATCACAGGACTGAAGGCTCAATCTGAATTCCAGATTGACCTTACATCCTTGCATATATGCCCAGTACTTAGTATATAAATTGAAAAGGTGTTTTCTTAAAACTAAGGGTAAAAGACACTAGAGATTTGAATGTATCCGTTCATACACAAAAATATTCTTTCATGAAAAATCTATATTTTATGAAGAATCTCTTTTTTGAAAAATCTATGTTTCTATAGCAGAAGTGTAAACCTAAGCACAGATATTCTTCTAACCTTCATTTTCTTATCACTGTTTATAGTATGTCAGGGAAGTAAAAAAAGAAACGTTATGAAAATAAAGTTCCAAATGTTTTTTGTCCCATATTATGAAGATAAAGGATAGGTTTCTAGGAAAAATACAAATCATGTCGAACTACTTCTTAAATCTCTCTGCTCTGCAAAATGTCCAGGGGAACAAGTTCAGAGAGAACAACCTGGGTTCCACTACTGTGGAAAAGTTTTCCATTTCTAAATGCACACCACACTGTTTTTTGTGTCCTACTTTCTGGGCTTTTCCCTGTAAAATCATCATGTGGAGCTCTGAATATTAATACTTTTGTCTGTTGATTTATTTTAAATAAAGCTTAATTTCCACAAGCCTCTGTCCCTCTCCCTGTTTTGAAAGTTCACCAAATTAGGTGTGTAATGGGCACAGTGGGAGAATCCCCTTCATTGTCTGGGAAACGTAGATCACAATGTAGAGCCTATCTCAAAATGTATATATGTGTATCTGAGCATACATATATATGTCTGAATTACATAATGGTAATTAAAATATGATATTTACATACATAATTCTGTGAAGTCATCACAGCCATTTTGGAGCATACCAGTATCATAAAAGTTTAAAGTTGTGCTTTGTTTTTGACATGAATATTTCTTATATCTTTTCTATTTTATACTTTCCCTGATTTTCCTCATACATAC
>NW_011110170.1:0-1183 GCF_000146605.3 Meleagris gallopavo
GCTACAGGCAGTCTGAATATACAGTTTCAGATCTGTCTGAATTACACAATGTAGAGAAAATTTTCAGGGGATTTATTCTCAAAATCAAAGTAGTATGAATCTAATACATGTTAACAGTAATTTTTCAGGGGATTTCAAGGTCAGAAATCAATTCTTCAAAATACAACTCAAAGACCCTCTTTGTTTCTATTTACTCTTCTTCCAGCTTTTGCAATAGTTTGATTACAGATGTCCTATACAAAGCACACCATGCTTGCTGATAATTAACTATAATGAGAACAATCCAGCTCCGTTTATTCAAGCATTCCACAACTCTTCAACTCTTCTGAATATGCATTCACATATAGCCAAAATAAAAGTATTCCTTCTTATGTCTTCAGACTATCTATGTTGCATGAAATATATGAACAACATTCATTTGGTCATGAGAATTGATTTGTGACCCTTCTCTCTCCAGTCTCCCTGATGTTGCAAAATGTGTTGTGATCACACAATAACAACATATAAATGAATAACTTCAATTTTGCCTGAGTGACATAATACGGGAGAGAAAAGATCTTTGGTGTCTCCCCCTAAAAGGCTTGGCATTGCTGCTCTGTCCATAGCTGATGTGATTCCCCTCACCTTGAAGTTAGAAATGGTTGGTATCTTTTGTTTTTAGTTCTCTAAAACAATAATAGCTTGAATCTGAGCTGAGAAATAAAGTTCAAATGATTGGAACTTCTCCGAGTTATAAGTATCAGAATTCAGGGTATTTGCACCAAGAATGTAGCTTTAGTAGTGCATAGATGCTAACTACAGTTTTGTTTTTTTTTCTTCTTTCCTTTTAAGTTAATACCTCCAAAACCTACTTAAGCAACAAAAAGAGCCCATTATTTTCCTGTTAAGGATAAGACTACTATTAATATCCATCCAAAATTTGTAATTTTCTGTTGCAAAAGCATAATGCAGGCTCTTGTTTAATTGTTTATTGAAAAATCCTGCTGGATTATGTGTGTATGTGTTTGAATACTTGAGAAGGTGTCTCTGAATAGTGCAAGAGCTATACTTCCAACAAAGTCTCTTTCCATCTTGATTCCATAAGCGTGGGCTACGTGCCAGAGAAAAGCTTTCTACCAGGAAGATTGTTTGCTCCTCCAGTGCATTCTTGAAAAGCCTCCTGTAAATAATCTATACATAGAAC
>NW_011110171.1:0-1057 GCF_000146605.3 Meleagris gallopavo
CAACAACAACAACAAAAAAAACCACATCAAGCTTCCAGGGCATTCTCCCCTGGAAGTGGAGTCAGAAGACTGATCCCAAGTGTGCACATACATAAAATCTCAAAAAAACCTAGACATTATGAAGCAACTAATCGTTGATTATTCATCTTCATCTGTCAGCCTGCAACTCAGGAAGCTGAAACCACAAGCTGTCCCCAGTGAGACAACCCTGTTCAACTGTTATTAAAAGATCTGTTGCTGAATTCTTCAATCTAAAGATTAGTGCATTTACAATGACCAAGAAAAAGGGAAGAAAAAATTGCATCAGTTTTGCTGCAAATTCATGCAATTAGTTTAGTATCTGTACCACAACATTGGACCCTTTCTTGCTAGCAGTTGCAGCCAAAGACAGAATTAAAAAGAGATTCTGAATCAGTTTGCAGTTCTGATTTAGCAAAGTTTTTGCAAAGTCTGATAAGAGCCTGACAATGTAACTTGAAGGATTGCAGCCTGCCTTTTTCCAGTCACAACTAAGTATCACGCACCTCACACAGCATCTTAGAGGAGTTCAAAGGCAAGAGAAAAAAAGCTCTGAATTAAAAGATGATTCAGAGTAGCGAGTGAGGAATGTAAAGCCCTACCAAACCCTCCATTACTTCACAAGACATGCCAGGTTCTGTCTTGAACAGAGATTCTTTACCAAGAGACCATGTTTATGGGAGTTTGTTCTAATACTACCTGAAGTGTTTGTGCTGTTTAACAGACTTGCTGAACAGGTCACTTCTCACTTCTAGCTTGCCTTGAAGTCAGATAAATGTCATGGAAACTCAGGGCTGCTTTTCTTCTACCAGGCCAATACATATATTTTGCTAGAAACTTTGCCTCTAAAGAAAATAGAATAAGTGCTTTAAAGAGGAAGTTGGCTAACAGACTTACCAAACAACTGGCAATTACTTCTGAAGCAATAGTGGAAAGCTGGATGGAGAAGGAAGTGGAATAACCAACAAAGTATTCTATTTTCAAGTAAGGACAAAAGGTGATTTAAAAGCAACTCCTCTTTTGGCACTGGAAGTCCTGG
>NW_011110172.1:0-957 GCF_000146605.3 Meleagris gallopavo
AAGTGCATATGAAGCGAAGGGATGTAATTGAACTCTTCCATGCAGAAAAGTTGCACCCACTGACATCCATTGATGCTTGATGAAAGTTTATAGAGATCAGTGTGTGTGAGCACAGTAAGGCATCAAGTTGTGCATTTCAGCAGTGGCAACAGTGGCATTTTTTCCTGGTTTTCTTCCTTTAGATATAATTCCAAGACCATTAGACATTCATGAAGCTGTTGAAAAATTAACTCTTTGAGTATACACTAGGTTGGTCTTAAAAAGTGGGAGTTTAGAATAAGCTTGACTATCAACAAATTTAAACATTTTTTAAGAGGTTGGATCTCAACATCACAGGCAACCCCCATCTTGATCTACCTTTCCCTGGTGCCCCTATGCAATAGGTTTGTGGCTCTGGAACTTGAAGGAGAAGTCATTAAAGATGAAGTGGAAGATCCACCCGTGAGGTTGTCTAGGGTGAGGCAGTTGACTCCACACCTCAAGACTGCCTCTGCTGAGGAGAAAAGGGTGTTTGTCGTAGGCTACTCCATTCTGAGAGGAACAGAAGTCCTTATATTTCAGCATAATCCTACCCATAGGAAAACATGCTTCCTCCCTGGGTCTCAAGTGAGGGTTATTTGTAGAAAACTTCCTCCTCTGATTCATCCCTCCGATTATTATCTTATATTGATAGTGCAAGTTATCAGCAATGAAATCACTGATAGAAGCTTGAAGATTATCAAAAAGGTCTTCAGGGGGGCTGGAACAGTTAGTGGACAGAGTGGGCATATAGGTCATATTTTCCTTCATCCATTCATTGGCAGGTAGAGATTGCCAAAATTCACTGCTTTGGATCTGTCCCACAGGGAGGTGTGTTGCCTGCCTGGTGCCCAGGTGAGAGATGTTGTGGGAATCAAATGTTGTTTCTGCATTAGAATTGGATGATATTTTTTTTATTTCATGATCTCCGCTGTCATA
>NW_011110173.1:0-1041 GCF_000146605.3 Meleagris gallopavo
ATATTAAAAATAGACATGTAATACTAGAAAGTACCAGGTCATGCCTGCACCAAGTAAGTGTTGACGATTTTGGCTGCCAGCAAGGTGCTTATCAGTTGAAAGCAGAGAAGGAGAAAGATTTGAGTATCAGTAAATAAATAAAGCCCCCAGTATTATGTGCTGTATAAATAGGCAAATGTGTTCTCAGGGTGTATCAGATGAGAGGCTTCTGGCAGGGTTGTATGTTACGCTGATAAGACCTCATCTGGAAAGCTGTGCACAATTCAGATCATGCAGGTTTTGGAAAGATTAATCCAAACAGGGACAGGTGTGGAGACCTGGGGGATGATCTGTGCACTGAGGAGCTTATCTCACGAGAGGAAGGCTTGGTTTGTTCAGCATAGCAAAACAAAAGCTAGGAAAGATTAGACTCTGTAAATGGTAAGCTGGGTAAACAGTGGCTGCCTGTTAAAATACTAAGATTTAACGAAGAGATGGATGAGTGTAGGTTAGACTTTAATTAATTGAGTGTCACAGTGAACGAAGCTTCTGTGTACTTTTCTCCAGCTGTCTGGTTCACGTACACTTACAGTCCTCTGGTTTTTCTGATGCTGGGGTTGTGAACATCTCACCTAGATTTTTTACTATGGTTCATTTCATCACAAACTGATTAAAAAGTGAATGGATTCAAGTCTAAAAAAGTTTGAAAAATCACTCCAAGTGGGCCTTTTCATTCCCTCCTTCCCCCCCTCCTTCAAGTATTTGTCATATTTTCTTGCTTTCTATAGCTCTACCTGGCTTGGCTGCTAGCTGTTTTAACATCATGCAGCAGGCTTGCCCCTTCATCTCAGAGAACAAATCCAGCCTGTGGCCAGACTGTGCAGTCTCCATTGCAGCTATAGGTTTTTGCAGCTAAAACATCTCTCAACTAGGGCATTTTATGTTCTTTTTAGCATCTGTTATCCCAAAACACTCAGATTGCCTTTTGCAGTCTGGCTCCCAGCAGGTTCTGCCAGTAGTGGTGAACGGGATAATGAAATAAGGTATTCTCTCGCTTTACTT
>NW_011110174.1:0-942 GCF_000146605.3 Meleagris gallopavo
CCCTCTCCCTTACAGATTTCAAGAAAGGGAGAAAACAAATCAAACATGGTTTTCTTTTAAGTTTAGTAGCCATTTTTGTTCAAATAGGGCAGCCATTTTTGTTTCCAATCTTAAACTCTAGCTGTGGAGGAAATAATTGATGGTGTGCTGAGATGTGACTTCTGTTGTGTCCTGATGCTTCCATTTAATCAGCCAGTTTTGGAGCCTACTGCCTGTATAAAAGTGGGGTCAGGAGGGATTCCCAATGCTGTGTCAGTCTCTGCTGATGGTTTGGTTTACTGAAGGCAGAATCAAGCTCCAGAGACTGCAGCAGATTGCAAACTGTTAAATTTCATAGCGAAACCCAAGAAGGAAAAACACTCAACACATAGGCTAAATGATGAGAATCACCTTTGGATTGATTAATTACTTTAATTTTAGTAGTCTAAACTGTCTCCTTCGATACGTTCCCTTTAAGGTCCTGTCAGTTCCTCTAAAATGCCTTCTGCTGTTACAGAGCTGTAGGAGAATCAGGACGCTTTGTATTGTTCTCCCTCTTGCACTGATGGAGGACAAAAGTACTTTGAAGAATACAGGAACAAAGTCAGCCCTATTCTAGAAGATCACTTTTTTTGCAAAAGACAAACAGGCTGTATTTAGAATTTGTTTGATTAAAGGAGATCTGGTTTGTGGGGAAGGGTGCTCTGAGCTCAAATTGCCAGGTTTTGATGAGATCTGTGTTAGGGATTAGTACGCTAATATCATTCCAAATTTATTCTCCAAGCATTTGATAGTGGTTTTTGTTAATGCTTTCAAAATATGTTGCTTTCTTACCAAGTCCAGCTCATAGAAACCAGGAATTACATGAAAATCTTATTCTGTTAGTAGTAATTTTTGTCTCTACTCGTTGTAGAATTAAGGATCAGATATAATCTATCAGTTCAGAAACATGACTTAACTCAA
>NW_011110175.1:0-826 GCF_000146605.3 Meleagris gallopavo
ATACTTCCTCTTTGTTGTTTCTTTAAAGGCAATATTTAAAAATTTGATCTGAACTGCTATGAGCTATTTTCTAGAGACTTTTAGTCAAAAGCAGAACACTTGGTTAGTTTATTTTAATTAAAGAGAGCCAAACATGTTATGGGCTATTGGTTTTTCTTTATTCCAACATTGAGGCTTGCCTGCACCTTGAGAAGATCAGAGAGTGAATAACTCCTTTTCTAAAACTACAAATTTCCAGGTTTTGTCAGCATATTCATGAATGTGCATTGTGTTGAGCTAAGTAGTAGCTTGTAGTGGTTTCTCACTCTGTCAGCTATTCCCCTGACTTGAGCAAGCCTCTACCTTTTCATGTTTCAATAACATATCTGGAAGGTGAAGACAGCATCACAATATTGAACTGTTTTTTTTGATTCATAATGTGAATACAGTTAATGTATATCCATGTGGGCAGTGTACGATTTTTCTGAGAGGATGAAAAATTTAATTTTATTTCTATAGGCTTGAGCCTTACAATTCAGAATATTGTGTTCCATATCCAGGAATGACAGAAGCCTGTAGCCCAAAAAGATTTGTGCTAAAAACTCACAGTTTTAAGTTCCTAAGTCATTCAGTAAATTAATAGTGAAAGAGCATAATATAAAATACATGGACTAAATTACACCAGAATAAACTCCATATGTCTAACGTATTTCTATTTAAGAATTTGATTTCTTTTTAAAGTAATATAAGCTTAAATTCTTAATGACTCTCTAGTTTACTGTGCTTATCATATTACCTACCAGGATATTGTCTATCAGCCATGCTAAAGAATATATCAATATTTTGG
>NW_011110176.1:0-936 GCF_000146605.3 Meleagris gallopavo
ACCAAACTGCCACAAATTCTCAAGTATAAATAGATATTGGCTCAGCAACTTCACCTATCAGTTCCCTCAGGACCCTCGGATGCATCTCATCAGGTCCCATTGACTTGTGCATCCTCATGTTCCTTAGATGGCCTCAAATCTGCTCTTCCCAGTGGGCATTCAATGGATAGGGCAGTGTGGTTAAAGCACTTGGAACAAATTGAACCTTGAAGCAGAATCACAAAAGTCTATTTGGAAGCTACAATTTTCCAACTAATTCTTGAAAGAAAGTGTAAATTTACACTAGCAAAGCTCTTGCATTTGGATTCTAAAAGATTATCTGGCTTCTTGGTTCCATCTGAATTGTCTAGCAATCAGGAAGTAACTATATAGGAAAGGCAATGCTAGAGATTTGAATGCTATCTTACTTCCTATTAACTTTAACTGTACCCTCCCTCCCAAAAAGAGAACTCTTCATAGAAATGCCAATCTTCAATTATGCAATGTAGTAAAAGGATTTCCAACTAAAGTATTTCAGTGTCAGACACAGCTTTAAATAGCATATGGCTAAAAGACTTCCAAATAGAATAGAATCTAAATGTAAGAAGTAATCACATAAAGACAGCAGATCAGCTGTTCATGCATTTGTTTACCTACTAATTGTAGGTAAACACACACAAAAAATCAAACAGAACAACAATAACAACAAAACTATGAGGACAGAACTCAGCAACAAGAAGAACATTGCACAGGAAGATGCAAAGAGGTAGCAGGAGGGATGATGAGCAAACAGTGCATGCAGGCAGAGGAAACTAGAGGTTTTTCAAATGTAAACACAATTTTAATATTTCCTAGCAGAAAGGATGTTATTCTGCTTAACTGATCTTTTTAAAGAAAAGGACTCTGTCATCCTTCCCCATGTCCTCTGTTGCTACCCAGAAAATGATTGTGTACTTA
>NW_011110177.1:0-786 GCF_000146605.3 Meleagris gallopavo
CAGGACAATGCCCTCCCCTCATTCTATACCATCTCCAGCATGCTCAGGTCCCACACTTTCCAAGACATCCAAATCACCATCAGATTTTCTGTCTTTTGATACAAACACAGAGACGGCATTCCTGTAGCCTCTGGGCCGTCCCTCAGAAATGTCCGCAGAGTTCCTTTCGCCCATGGCTTTGGACTTTGTCTGTCATAACAGTCCTTCAAGGCAGGAGGGATGATACACAGGGTTGGATTAGTGCATGCTGAGGCCATCACAGTTCATTCTTCATTAATCGGGGTGATTCTGGCTGTAATAGTGTGGATGAAGCCCACAACAACTGTGTTAGTGATGACATGCGGTATTATATAGGGATCAACAACATGCACTTGAGATCACTGTTGGAGAGCAGCTCTAGAGCAGCCGAGTTGCCGGGACAAGAAGACTACATGGTGCTCCACTGACTCTGGAGGCCTCTGCTCATGCTGACAGCACCCAGCACAGCCCTGTGGTTGCTGTAGGATGTTTCCTCATCACCACTCACTAGGAGTCACCACGAGCAGCATGATGAACAGTCTCAAGATGTTTATCTTCTGCCCTGATGCCGCAGCAGGCAAGTTACATGCAATTCCTGTGGCCATGTCACATCACATTGCACAATGTTGGCCAGTAGAGGCAGGAGCTGATGCTGATTAAGGCCTTCTCAATCCCACCTGTGCATGGAGGCTTCTGTAGGAAGAACGAGTGTGTTTGTGCACTGGCTCCACTCTGTGCGAGCTGAGGCAGGCAGGAACAGCCTCCACA
>NW_011110178.1:0-727 GCF_000146605.3 Meleagris gallopavo
AGCCACTGTTTTTTAAAGTACAGAAATCTACTGGTTACATTTTGAATAATTCATATAAAAACAATAAAAAAAAGTACTTTTTGGATCTTTTGGTCCCACCAGCTTAACCCTAGGCATATTCAGCTCAATCTGTCTTCCTGGTCAATGTGATTAGACTCCAGGTAATTACAGTGGAGTGTTTCCTGAAGGGAAGTTTAAGAAAAGAAGTCCTTGTCTATTTTTCTTATTTTGTTACAGTCTGATCCATCACATTTTAGCATTACATTGTGTATTGTCTGGGTTCACCCTGAAGTCTTGTGCGTATTGGCAAGCTTTTAGGATCTAGATTTATACATGGAAGCCACTTGCTATTTCATTTTCTTTTTTACTGTGTTCTCACACATGGCAAAGATTAACTCACTGAAAAGACCACAAACCTAACTGCTGTGAATTACTCATAAGCCAGTTTTCCATCTTATCTCTTGTGTATATCTGAGAGAGAGAATTGCCACAACACCGCTTGTTGCACAGGACAAATGCGAGATGTTAAATGTGCTCAGGTGTGCATTTGGGGGGAAACAATAAATATATGAATGATTTCGGAAGTGCAAAATTGTCAGAACACACATAAAGGAAATGAGAAGCTGAAAGCTCATGGTGAAAATAACCTGTTTGGAAATTATATATGGCCTTAGGCTCTGCTTTCATTTTCTCAGCACGAGGATGAAAAGGAGCACATAGTTCAGGG
>NW_011110179.1:0-661 GCF_000146605.3 Meleagris gallopavo
AGACTCTACTATCCCCAGAGGATGCTCTCAAGAAGCCTTATAGAGGAAAGGTCTACTCTCGTACAAAAAGCCAGCTCTGAGGTTAGTTGGTTAGTACTGTTAGGTGCTTGTGAGGATGGTGTCTCTTCTGTCTGCTGAAATGATAGATCTATTGAAAATTTTGTTTACTTTCCTCCCCTAGGGCCATTTCTTTCCTGTTAGAAGGGCAGGATGATCAGGCCATCTGTCACAAGAGCAGGATCTATAAGAAAAACTGCAGAAACTGCAGTTTAACTCATCCTCCCTGATAATGTCCTGGTTGTGGTTCCTACTGCTTCGTGTTTTATTTCTGACAAATAACAGAGCATTACTAAAGCAGTGGTTTGCTTCAATTAGCTTCGAGATAAAAACACAAAAAGTGATAAGGTGTCAGGCATAGGCCAGGCAGATCTGTTCAGCTGCCTTTAAGCACTGGACATCACTCACCCTCCCATAGTTTTTTTTCAACAGTTTCTTTGTAATAAAGGAGGGTGAACAAGAGAGGAGTGCCCACAGACCTTCCCACCACGGAGCAGCAGCTGTCAGGCACTGAGCTGGTATCAAGACCCGGAAAGACTCCAGCCACCTAGAGCCACCTAGAGATGAGAACTGCTTTAAGCTCCCCTTGCCCCTCTGCAATGGC
>NW_011110180.1:0-659 GCF_000146605.3 Meleagris gallopavo
ATGCCAACCTTCCATCTGTCTTATCCATCTTCTCATCCCATCCACCTCTCCATCCTCCCCAGATCTCTTGGAGAAGTCCCGAGTCATCTTCCAGCTGAAGGCTGAGAGGAACTACCACATCTTCTACCAGATCCTCTCCAACAAGAAGCCTGAGCTTCTGGGTGAGTTCGGTCTTCTTCCATCCTCTCTTTCTCTACTCATTTTTTGAGGCAATTGAGGACCGTTTGGGTTATTTTGTGTCTTTTTCCCTCTTTCCTGCCCCACCACTGAGCAGAGATGCTGCTTATCACCAACAACCCTTATGACTACAGTTACGTCTCCCAAGGAGAGGTGACCGTGGCCTCCATTGATGACTCAGAAGAACTGTTGGCAACTGATGTAAGCAGATGGAGGAGTCCTCAGATGGAGGAGACCGTGGTTGGATGAATCAATTGATGAATGATTGGATCATCAGATGAAGGAAACCATGTGTTGTTGAGGCCCTGAAATGGATGAATGATTCTTTAGATGGATGGTTGAATCTTTAAATGGATGAATGCATGGATGGATGAGTCTATGGTGGACGGATGAGTCTTTAGATGGATGAATGACATTTTAGATGGTTAAATACATCATGGGTAGATGAGACTCTCTAACAAATAAGAAGAGCGGGACAGACA
>NW_011110181.1:0-789 GCF_000146605.3 Meleagris gallopavo
CCTCCCTGAATGTGGTGCTGTCAATTTGCACGCAGAATCCAGATGTGTACACAGGTGAAAACATGACAGCAAAGCCACCAGAGAAGGAAAAAGCACCTTTTAGCAGGTTAAGAACGGAGGTCTGGAGATGCTGCAGACAGGATGGTGAGGGGGCTTGGCTCCCATTTGGACTCCAAGAGCCCATTTGGCACTTCGACATTTTTATCCCCAGTGCATTCACAGTCGGGTTTAACCCAGCCATTGTTGCACAGGTTTCTATAATTCCCCCTTTGCTTCGCTGTGTGTGTGAGGCTGTGGATGGAGTAATGCCACAATGCTTTTCAGAGCCTCTATAACACAAACCATGATAAATGATGGGGACATTTATGGCTTCACGATTTAGTGATGCAGACCCGAACCCATGGCCTCAGGCAGAAGGAGCAGTCATTGCTGTGCCCTCCCAGATCTGCTTCCCTTCTCCCAGCCACAGGGATCAGCTCAGACCCCTCCCTGTGCCCCCTCCCAACTTTGCCCATTCCCATCACATCCTCCCCTCCTGTTCCTGCCCTTCCCTTCTGGCACAAATGCTGTGAGCCTCCATCCTCCCACTCCAGGTTTCCCACTCCTTTCTTTTGCAAATGTTTTCTCTCCCAGCATCCTCCTCTTACAGCACATTCCAAGGGAGGTTTCAATCCATTTCTCCCACCTCCTCTTCCTCTCTGTCATTCTGAGGGCCTTTGAATGGACAAATTCATCCTTCCTCTGTTTTGTCCCTCCTCACAATTTTGCACGTCTGCTTTCTCTCTTTCC
>NW_011110182.1:0-601 GCF_000146605.3 Meleagris gallopavo
AAAAAAAGTGTGATTCTTTAGCTATTATAAAACAGCCTGTGATTTTGAACTGTACTGTTGAGTGGCCAATCTTCTAGAGCTGGATTAAAATTGCATGGGTTTTTTCTGATTGTTTCTTAGCAAAATAATGCAGAAGAGCTTACATAACTCAGCTATGCTTTCATTCTCAATATCATTTCATTTTCTTCTTTTTTAATTACACTGATGCTTCATGCCCATGTTAATTCAGCCATTGTCATTTCCTCCATAAAAATGGTAGGTGGCATAATATTATGAAAGACTGTTGTATTGCTTAAAAAGCAGCTAAATCAATAGATGGCTGTGGCCGTTAAGATGCAGTTATTTTATAAGAAAACTCAATTTATCAGTTGCCAGAATAAGGAAAAAGACATCTTGTGCTCAGTAGGCTCTCTTTGGTAAATGGAAGTTTCATTGATTATGCAGCAGTGTTGGAGAGCAGCATAAATTCTGGGATGAGGCCAATTTAATGTAAAAGCAGGAAAGCACTGTCCAGTGGGAAAAACCTTGATCTGCAGAGGTCAGATTGTACTTCAAACTGTGCAATTAATCTGCTTTGTGTCTTCAGTCATGTTTCCCTACC
>NW_011110183.1:0-878 GCF_000146605.3 Meleagris gallopavo
AACTTGTTATGAAAGTGGTGCAACAACAACGAGGCATACAACTGACCATCCAATGCAGTGCATACTAACTAGAGTAGATTTTGGTAAGTAATGATTGATATTAGAGCTCTTTATGGTAATTACAAATGTATATTTATTTCATTACTTAGGAACCTCTTTTCCCCCAAATAGCATGCTGCAAATTATAGCAAGATCCTCTCTCTTTAACATGAAAGTTTGTTTTCTCTTTGGTTCTAGCACATGAAATCTGTCTTATTCTTTTGTATTAGATATCACATCAAATTATCAGACTCTTACATTTATCTGATAAAAGAATTATCTGATAAATTAATTATTCCTAAATTAATTTACAATTCAAAAGGTATAAGAAATCTAAATGCACATACCCCCTTCCCCCAATATGTTGTACCAGCAAGTGCCATGATGAAGTACAGTAATATTTGTGAGAGTTTAGAGACCATGTTCACAAAGGAACAGCCCCACAACTACATAAGCTGGTTATACAGCAGGGGTGAGTGGGGAGAGTTAGCCCTTCTGTCCCATCGTGTCACGTCGTGTCTAGTAGGCAGCAGCTATTGAGCAGAGAAGGAATGAATTAAAAAAAAAAGAGAAAAAGAATTTGAAAAAGTAGGCAGAGGAGAAAAAGAAATGAAAGAGCTTAGGACAGTAAAGAGATGAAGAGTACAAGAGTACAAGGAGTCTGTTCTTGCTGTAGCAATAGAAGAGGAAACAGCGGTAGGGACTCAGGAAGAAAAGCGAAGGGGTGTGTGGATTACAGCGGCGGAAGAGGAAGGCATAGCTAGGATCCGGCGGGGCCTAAGATTCACTGTATCGCGGTGCCTGAAAAATCGCTGTTGGTAGATCCACCCCTTCCACCT
>NW_011110184.1:0-597 GCF_000146605.3 Meleagris gallopavo
ACAAGCTGCTTGTGAACGTGCAGGAGAGAACTCTGTCATTGTATTTTTCACCTTGAACCTTTAAAAATTCATAGATGCAGAACTGGACTTCTTATTAAGAATCTCAGCAGCACCTTACTATCAGAAATGCAAGCCAATAGTCATCATTCTCTCCCTCCTATTCTGTACACCTGGCCTTTCAGCTGACTGGGAAGCTGAAGGAGCCAGGCATCAGCAATATACAGATACTTGTACTGGCTCTGCTGTGTTCCCGTGCTGGGAAGATGATCCCTCGACCTCCACAGGCAAACCTTATGCTTTCTCCTTACTGGAGTCACTGGTTTATGGGGCTGAGCTGTCTGCTTTGTAGCCTTCTTTTGGTAGTGTGGGAAAAGCACAGTCTAGCTAACTACCTTCTTTTAGGATCTGTACAAAAGAAGTATAAAATGAATTGCAGCCACCAGGTGGCCCACGCAGATTCCTATTTGATATGGTTAATATTCCAGCATCTGAACTTTCAGCAGTTTTTTTTAAACTTAGTGTTCTTGAGACTCACTGTCTAAAGAGATTTTCCTCCTTTTTCCCCATCTTTTCTTCCTGATACCCTCTCTTAGTTTC
>NW_011110185.1:0-801 GCF_000146605.3 Meleagris gallopavo
TTTCCGCCCTCCCCACCTCATTTTCATCACTTGCTCTGCTGGCGGCAATTCCTATGTGAAGAAGGGGCGGCTGGCAGTGGAGCAGGGTTTACAATCACAGGGATGCTTCTGGGAGCCACCCAGACTCAAGCACAGCACTGTCTTGCTGCTCTTAAATATGATCCGCACTTCTGGTGCTGTACAAATGACCACAGACGGTTAAAAAAGACATAATAAAAATCAACTGAGATGCTCACAACGTATTCAGAATCACAGAATCACAGGGTTGGAAGGGACCTCCAGAGATCAAGTCCAACCCCCCCTGCCAAAGCAGGTTCCCTACACCAGGTCGCACAAGTAATCTTGCACAGGGCAGTGCTAAAGATCACAACAGCTAAGAGGCAAGCTCAGCAGGCTGCATTCTGAACTTGTTGCTCAGAAATCAGGATTTTTTTCTGCAGCATTTCTCATTCTAGTCTGCACGTGTACTTCACCTATTGGTCACACACTGCTTGTTGTTCTGCAGCCGAAGACTCTCTTTTCCATTTTGCCCACTCTCCGATCTCCATGAAAACCCACTGTTTTTTTAGACTAGGAGAATATCGCTTCTGTAATAATTTTTCCAACCAAATCCACTACGCATTTTTTTTCCATGAAGATTTCATGCTGTGTAATACATTTGTGAATAAACTCTTCCTTTGGAACATTAAAATTAAACCAAGAAGCTTACTGCTTACATCAAAGCCAATACAAATAGCCTCCGCTGGGGACTGAAGTAAGCAGCTCTGCAAACCAGATCTTGGGGGGAAAGAGCACCAAGTT
>NW_011110186.1:0-586 GCF_000146605.3 Meleagris gallopavo
TAAAAAAGTGGCCCAAGAACAAGAGAAATATGATAAAAGTCATGTATTAATCTGAGAATCAGAAAAAATGTCAACAGTCTTCTGTGGATTATAGGTTAATTCCACTTTTCTTTTGGCAATGAAATGAAAAGTTTCAGCTACACAGAAGCATGAAATGTTACCTCTGAGGCACTGAATCCTCTACTGGAGTCTTCTCACTTGAACAAGGGAGTAAGTCTCCCTAGCACTTTCTCAAACATTACTCATTACTTGCTATCCACAGTGTGCCATAGTCAACATATGATCTAAAAAGGAACTGTCATCTTATTAAACAAGAAGTTCACTTTACAGAGATATGAATTTACAATCCATAAAAAAAATCTATAAATCTAGAATGTTAACAGATATTTCACACTGCAAAGACAAGTGTTTGTCCAACTACTGTAAGCATGTTCATTTAATACTATTAAGATACTCAATGCTGAATGGATAGTCAAAATTATTAGTCTAGTTTATTATTTATTAGTGTATATTTTATTATTATTAATTATTAGTGTACATCAGTCTACAAAAGAACACCAAATACTGAGTAGTGGCTAAGTTCAGA
>NW_011110187.1:0-1811 GCF_000146605.3 Meleagris gallopavo
TTAGTAATCCAAACTCAAAAAATTATCTATTATTTCTTTTATCCTTCTGCAGTCACATATCCTCAAAGGGCACTGCTTTACGCTGACTGGGCTAACTCTTGCTTGTAACTTAACTTCTGTTTAGGGCTGCATTTTTGGGTCTGCCAAGTATCCCTGATACCCACACTCCTAAGCATACCTGATTTAAGATTTCTGTAACTTCTGAGGGTGCAACATTGTTTTTCCCAGTTTGTGTTAAAGCCAGACTTACAATTTTTAATCAGTTAATATTATTTGACCCTTAGCTCCAGTTTTATTGAATTTAATCTCTGCATCCATTTGTTTTAATAACTCTTCTCAGAGTAACGGTTTTGGAGAACCTGGCATGTACAACAATTTATGTATTTCTACTTGTTTTCTCAGCCTATATTTAATTGATCCCAAAATATAAGCTTTTTCTTGTTGTCCAGTAGCTTCCACTACTGTTACACAAATCATCTACGGGTAGTAAGAGGCACCCATATCCACCAGAAAATATACCCCTTTATCCTGCTCTCCTAGCTGCAATTTAACCAGTGGATCTGCTCAAGTACACTTCCCAGGTTCCCATCATTCATCCTTTGTGATCAGAGGTGGTTCCCTCTCACTCAGCTTGGTACGATTTCTCCACCAGTGTCCCATTTCCCTGCAGTTTGCACACTGCTTTCGGTCCAGTGGGGGTGGAACCCTCTCTGGGCTCTTCCAGCTCCCCCTCAACCTTTTTCTGAGGGGACCTCTGGGTCCTAGGGCCCTTACTCTAGCACCGCAACAGTAACAGCCGCTGCTATTCCCAGTTTCCTTACTGTTATAAGTTAGGAAATGATCGGCAGGAGTCAAAGCCAATTGAATCAGCTTATTTTATTAAAGCAAGCGACAGTAAGCAAAACAGCACTGGGCGGCCGGGGAGTCTCTGCTCCACCAACGGCACGCAACTCCCCCCCAGTCCTTCTGTTCTTATAGTCTCTTCACTTCCTCTTGACGTGGCACTTTCGGTGTACTCTGCGTCTGCGCAGCTTGTTGTTAGGGGGTCGTGTTCTGCCCTCCGGTGGTCGTGGGGAGGAAGATTGCTTCATCCTCTTCGCGGATTTTCCTTGACCTAAAGGTGATCTCTACAGAATGCTGTGCTCGTGATCTCTACAGAATGCTGTGCTGGCCATATTTGCGCAATCTGCCCTGCCAAGCCGGATGGTGCGGTTTCACAACCTCCTTCCTCCTAGCCCTGGTTATTTGTTATCTAGCTACTCTGGGACTCATTTTAATGAACAAAGACTCTTATCTATTACAAGTTATTTGTTATCTAGCTACTCTGGGACTCATTTGAATGAACAAAGACTCTTATCTATTACACTTACTATCTCTGTTTCTCACTTTTTTTTCTTCATATCGCTCACCTCTCTTTGGTCCTAACATCTCTGTCACACCTTGCTCATCTTTGCCTTTCCTCAGCCTGTGTCCTTCCCAAACTTTTTCACTTTTCAAACTCTCATCATTACATAAACTACTAACATTATATTTCAGTTTCACATCCTTCCATTCAGAGGCCTCCAGTGCTAACATTGGGATTTTGGGTTTCCTAGATCTCTGCAGATGAAGGCTATTCTCACTTCCAGTGCCCCATCCTCTCCACCTCCCCCCTTTGCAAGTAATGCGAAGCAGTCTCCGGGCCCCGGCTCAGTCTCTCACTCTGAGAGTTCTGCTTGTTGGGGGCAGGGGGTGGGGAGTTGCTCTCATGCCAGCACAGATAAACTTTCTCTTTAACCCTTTTTCCTTTGTACATTATTCCACTATTTGTA
>NW_011110187.1:1831-3688 GCF_000146605.3 Meleagris gallopavo
GCTGTTTACAGCAGCAGTTTCTGGCCCCGGCTCTCTCTCTCACTCCAAGAGTTCTGCTCGTGGGGGAACGTTGTGGGGGGGTTGCTCTCATGCCAGCACAGCTAAACTCACTTTCTCTTTTACCCTTTTTTCCTTTGTACACTATTCCACTATTCATACCCTCAGTTACACTTCCACATACCCTCAATTATGCTTCCATATACCATTAACAATTACACTTTCTTATACCATCAAAACAGTTTGTCCCATTCCCTTCAAAACCCACCAATCAAACAATGCAGTTCTTCAGTTTCCATAAACACCCTTAGTATGATATAACTTTCCCCTAACAATCTGTATGGTTTGGTTATAAACACCTCGCCACAGAACCAGCACTGATTGACCTGCCTCCCCTCACACACCTCCTTGCAAGCAGAACACAGTATTACATAAACGGGTTGACACTCATTCACCAAATGGAATGGGCATCTCTCTATGGGTTTGTCGTCCCCATTCATAAATTCATACAAAAACGTAAAGATGGACAGACAATGATAATCATTATACTCCGCACTCATCCTGCAGCTATGCCACGTCTCAAGTATTCAATACATTCACTTAGCAATTACACTTAATCGAAATCTGAATTCAAGATGATATTTTGAATGTTTCGATAACAATAATTTAAAAACACGGTACTGAATACTTACAACAGATGGTAATAATGACCACACAACCTATTACTCCCAGTATTACGATCAGGAGAACTCATTACCATTTGACAGGATACCCACTATATCCTGTCCCTGTAGGAGGGACCGACATAGGTCTGTCCTATCACCAATCACCTAAGGGAGAGCTATTGCTCTTTTCCTCACGTACAACTAACAGGTCCCCTTTGTGGGAGCTACCCCAAGGAACCTTCCCACCCCAGCCAGCAACCTAACCCGTGAACTCACATTCCTCAGGGGGGAGCATACGCACTTCTTCATACCCCGTGTAGGATGTCTCCTCATGACTTATGGGTTCCCCTTTCCATTCACACACCTGGTCCACCGATGGATGGTCATTGTCTGTTCCCGCAGTGATCGGATGAGGAAGGAGAGTCCTTCCGAGAAATCTCGGAGCACGCCAAAGGCATCCCCCCTCTCTGTCGGTCCTGCAGCCGAACAGAGATTGTCCCACCTGGGTCGTCAAATTGACGTGCGGAAATCAAACCCCATAGCCAGATTAAGGATATAGCCAGATTAAGGTATGTTTATTAGCAATGCACATACGTCCTGTTGCAAGGGGGATAGCTCCACCTAACTTGCATACTGTAGAGCAAAAGCTTGGTACAGATATAGGCCAAACTTACACATAATTAATGATTTTCCCAGAATTCACGTACATATATTTCCAAGAACCCATCAGCATACAGTCCCTCCCCTTTGCATGTGTGTCGTAAGCAGTGGGGGTCTCCTCCTGGTGGTTGTGGGATTGTTAGAAATGTTCATTTGGCTAAGTGCAGCATTTGATGTAAATGCTTATGCATCTCTTGTGAAAAAAAAATCATCATTGCAAAGTATACTTATATTAGTAATTGTTTGGTATGTGGGCAAGCTAAGGATTTAAACTTTTCACTTCTTGTTGTCCCTGATGATTTTAAGGAGAGAAATCAAACTGTTGCAGGGTTTGAGTCACTGTCCCGGTGGGTGATGATCAACAAGAATGTAGATTGGATTAACTACATCTGTTATAATCAATGGAGATTTACAAATTATACAACGAGTTCAATAAAGGGGATTGCAGAACAGTTAGATGCCACAAGTAGGATGGCATTATTATTATTATTATTATTATTATTATTATTATTATTTCCCCTTATTTTTCTGTCCT
>NW_011110187.1:3708-4986 GCF_000146605.3 Meleagris gallopavo
TCTGTCCTATTATACTATCTTTGTCTACATCTACATCTATATCTATATCTATCTTTACTCACAGATTTTACCTTTTTTTCTCCCCAGTTCTCTCCACAATCCCACTGGGAGGGGGAGTGAGTGAAGGGCTGTGTGGTTCTCAGCTGCCTTCTGGGTTAAACAGCTGAGCCATTCCATCACTGGAGTGCAATGTGTGTGGTTGTGGTAGTAGCATGCTGCTATTGTACTGTGCCATTCCTGGCCAGAAGGGTGACAGGATAAGGGACTGCACACCCTTGCTGTACTGTTTCACGCTGTGCCTTGCTGTGCCATGCTGTGTCTTTCTGCGCTGTGCTGTGCCGTGCTATGCCACACCATGCTGTGCTGCACTGTGCCACGCTGCACTGTGTTGCACTGTACCATGCTGTGCCATCCCAGGGTGCATCATACATGACCGAAGGGACCATTGGCTCTTGCTGTGCTTTCCTGAGGGCTGGCAATGGGCAGCTCCCCCTTGGCACGCAGAGTACCCACATCCCCTTAAGGGCACAGGGCCAGCCCTGTCCTGCTATGGAAGGAGAGCTGCAGACTCAACCACTGCCAGTGCCACCAGTCCCTGCTGCCCTTAGACAGGCATGAGTGCCCCATGCAGGATGGCCGTGCCTTTACCACCCTGGCATGTCCTCCCAGTCCCCAAAGTCACCTGTAGGGCCTGTGGAGGAGCAAGCTGGGCTCCAACATGACCCTCTCAGCTCTAAACATAGCCAGGATCTTTTCCAGCTCCTACCGCATGGCAGTGGCAGCCACCAAAAAGCAGATTCTGGTGTCAACTCTGTAAGCAGCTCACCTTTGGCTTCACCATGCAGCGGCAGTTTGCAGGTACAGCAACACTGGCATGGCCACTGAGCAGCCAGTGAGCTCTGCCCATGTTGAGGCAGTGACAGGGTGTCTGTCTGTCTGTGGGTTTGATAGGACTATCTATCTGTCCAGGCAATGTGGTAAGGGTGTCTGTTTGCCTAGGGGTGTGTTGTGGTTTAACACAGCAGGTGGCTCAGCACCACACAGTCATTTGCTCACTCCTCACTTTCCCAGGTGGGAGTGGGGGAAGAAAGTTGGGAAAAAAGTAGAACTCATGAGTTGAGATTAAACTATATGTATATATGAATGTATGTAACAAGTGGTGCACAAGCAATTGCTCATCACCCACCAACTGATGCCCAACTAGCCCCCAAGAAGTGGAAGAGAGACATGAACTCTCACCCCTTTCAAAATTCCTTTTGCATGATGTCATATGGTATG
>NW_011110188.1:0-523 GCF_000146605.3 Meleagris gallopavo
AGGAAGGAAGGGTCCAGCTGTCCCCTCCCCATATCAGTGGGAGGAAAATGGGTCACTACAGTAGCTCCCAACTGAAATCCTATGGAAAAAACTCACCTAAGCTCCTGCTGGATCCCTGCCTCACCAAGGGCTGCTTGCTGTGGGAGCTGGGCAGTGAAAGCACCAATCTTAGCAGGGAAATTGCAACCCCAAATCCTCCGCTTTGCTGAAAATATCAAGGTTTTGACCAAAAGGCTTTAATTTCCATCATGCTTTTCTGCCAGAACTCAGCCTCCTCCAATGCTGGCTCTGGGAACTCACTGAAAGTGCCCTTAGGAAGGATCTAAACTGATGGGGCAAGCAGTGAACCCTTTTGACTGGGGGGGGGAGAGGGGGCTCTCCCTTTCCACCCACTGAAGGCATGGAGACAACCCCTGGCACTCTCCAGAGCTGTGTGCAACCTGTCAGCTTGGGAACCATCTGCTCAGCCCCCGGGGACCACTGTGCAGGATGGGATGGCAGTGGGGAGCCAGTGCTTCAACCC
>NW_011110189.1:0-555 GCF_000146605.3 Meleagris gallopavo
AATCTGAAAACTTTTGTGTCATTAACCACCTATAGTCTAACAAGGGTGATAATTTTTTGTGCATTTACAAAGCTCTGTTTTCTGTCCTTACATATTTGTGGAAATGAGCAAAGGCTTTAAATATGGAAGATACACAGAAAACAGCAACATTTCTGAGATGTTTTCATGTTAATAGTATAATGCGGTTATTATGTGATGAAAAACTAGGCACCGTTAGAGAGAGTGGTGTGAAGCTACGGTTAAAATAAGAAGTTACAGGTATTGCTTTGTGTATTGCTGACTAGACCTCTTGTACTTCTGCATTATAGTACATAAATGAATGTTTTGTAATTGTTTTGAGAATAGTGAAGATTTTTGGAGAAGCCATAACCCTAGGATTAGGGTGAAAAAAACTCAAGGAAAAAAACTTACATTTATTTCTATTTCTAGTAGCTGTTAATGCTACAAGTGGGTAACTGAGTACTCATTTGTTGGTAGTTTGTTTCCGTCACATGTTTCTTTAATAAAATCCAGGATTTCTATTGATATTATGGTGTGTTTCAATCATAGAAAAAA
>NW_011110190.1:0-689 GCF_000146605.3 Meleagris gallopavo
CATGCCTTTTTCTCTTCTACCTCACAAGCACTGCCTCCTTGCACTTAGACCAGGGACCCATTGGCTTAGGTACTGACAATTCTGCTGTGGATGGCTGCAGCCAATGAGGTAAGCTATAACACCTACAAATTCCTGGTCAGACTTGTCCAGCTATGCCAGAGGAGGGCAGTGGCAGACAGAAATCAGCTCTGGGATGTTGCAACAGCATGCTTTGCAATAGGAATTCAGAAGAATTTATGAACTGTCCTATCACAAACTATCAAAAGTATTTATACACACACACACACACACACACACAGACACATATAATATAAATACACACACTCACACACACATACATATATATATCAAGCCTAAGATAAAATGGAAAATTGTCACATACTCTCGGGTTTTAACTTTACAGTCTGTGACAGAGGAATATCAACTTGGGAAGAACTTGGCATCATTGCCAGCAGATGGAGTCCCTAGGACGAAATTTTCATCCTGTGTTGATGGTGCTGCCAAGAACATTTGTGTCATAGCAAACTGCAAGCAAACCTCACAAGTGAAGGACGCACAAAGCACCAAGACTGCAATAGTTTTCCAGGCAGGCACAACGAGGGGTGTGAGTCTTTTCCCTTCAGCAGAACTGATTCACATTTAGTAATTAATGGAGAAATAGATGGTATCAAGAGGGGTACAGCACTGCC
>NW_011110191.1:0-491 GCF_000146605.3 Meleagris gallopavo
GAACTGGAGAAGGCTTTTTGCAGCCAGTTCTTCTGGTGGCATCAGGCTGTCACTGTGCTTGGAACAAGGGGAACCTCTACTCTATGTCCTGGCACTCACCTATGTGCATGTAGACAGTAGACGTAGACAGTGGGAGGCTGGAAACAATTACACCAGATCACAGAGGAAACAGAGAAGGGCGGATGTTGCAGGAGCTTGGAGAATGAGGGGAGGCAAGGAGCTTGGATGCAGGGTGTGGACAGGGAAGCTATGGATGTTTCTAGTCCAATGGCAAAGTTTTACAATTTTAACAGATTAACTGGATGTAGAAATATCAAATTGGATTGATGAGATCTACATCTATCTTCCATGTGAGAGACTACCAGCAATTCCCACCAGCAGTACTGGAAATTCTGCAGCTGCTGAATAACTTGCCTCTAAGACAAAGTGACTCCTAGTGCCCATGAATCAGAGACTGATTTATGTCGAGGAATGGAGAAATTATATCCTTC
>NW_011110192.1:0-494 GCF_000146605.3 Meleagris gallopavo
GGCGGGCAGCCCTGGCTCAGCTATGTGTTCTTGAGGCCGTGACCATATTTCATTCTAGAGCTGAGAAGAAGCACTAGGCTGGACTCGGCGTTCTGCTCTTTTTGACTGTATTTTAGGAAAGAGCCTCCTTTGCCTCCTCCCTTCCCAACAGGAACTGCAGCCAACAGTCCTCTTGGACACCTCTTCGACCCAGAGAAGGTGGTGTGCAAGTTGGCACACAGCTGTGATGCTGGGCATTGATGGCTGTAAGCAAATGCCTTTGTGAAGGAAGGGGGAATGGGGAGGGTGTGCAGTTTTGCAGCACCCAGTGGGTACCAGGAGGTGCTTCCTCAGCCCAAGCTGCCACTGCTGAGCTGGGTTGCACTGCAGCTCAGGATTAGAGTTGGGGTTGGAATTAGGGTTGGAATTAGGGTTAGGGTTGGAATTACGGTTAGGGTTGGATTTAGGGTTGGGCTTGAGTTTGGGGCTGGGATTAGAGTTAAGAGTTGCAGTTG
>NW_011110193.1:0-1083 GCF_000146605.3 Meleagris gallopavo
AGCGCAGGGTGACAGTGTCCCCCAGGGACACCCCCTGGCTGGGGTGCAGCGACAGGGAGGGTCGGGGCACTGGGACAGGGGACAGCAGTCAGCCTTGTCCCTGCACACCCTCCTCTGCCCTTCTGATGCCCCCCTGATTACCCTCCCCTCCCTCTCTCCCCATTATCCCCCTGTCCCCATACTCACCATGCTGTGCTCTGCTTGCTGCCACCAGCCACCAACCTGCAAGGGACACGGTCCTGGTCCCACACAGGGCCACCAACCCCCGTGGCACCACGTCCCCATTGTCACTCACCCAGGATGAGGCCCAGCGCCATTGGTGCCATGAGACTGCAGCAGCTTGGGGACAGCGAGACTGCAGTGGGGACAGGGAGTGGCATTGAGCTGCTGTCAGTTCCCCTTTTGGGACAGGATGGTGTGATGTCACCTCCTGATGTGGCAATCACTGCCCAAATGGGAAGTGGCACTTTGGGGTCCCCAGTAATGTGGCACACATGGAGCTGTGCAAACGGTCCCCGTTGGTTTGTCCTTTGCAGTTTGTCATCACTCGGGTGTCACACACTGTCCCAAAAGTTCTGCCAGCATGTGGCCCTGCATTGTCCCCCATAGGACGCCAAACACAGCACATGGCTCCCATGGGATGTCACACAAGGTCCCCAACACGTCCAGCCAGCTGTCACCATGCACTTTGGGTTCCACACTGTGTCCCCACTGTGCTTTCCTCTGCCATCCCCACTGGGGACAGGATCGGGGACCTTTGGGGACACAGTGTCACCCCACAGACATGGGGCACACTATGAGGACACACACGTATATGGGGCACACGTGGTGCTGACACTGGTCACATGCTATGGACACGTGTGTGCAGTGATGGCACACATGTAGTGCCAACACGGGAACTGCATGCTAAGGACACGGATGTGCACATTATGGTGGACTTTTATAATGTCACACATTAAGGCACGAGACAGGGTTAGGGTTACGGTTAGGGTTAGGGTTAGGGTTAGGGTTAGGGTAGTGTTAGGGTTAGGGTTAGGGTTAGGGTTAGGGTTAGGGTTAGGGTAGTGTTAGGGTTAGGTTAGG
>NW_011110193.1:7870-10564 GCF_000146605.3 Meleagris gallopavo
CTCGTCTGCTGTCCCCCATGGGACGCCAAACACAGCACACGTGGCTTCAGTGGTGCACTGGGATCTGCGCCCTTCGGGCCCCACGTTGGGCAGCACAAGGACTGCAGTGCTGGCAGCAGCTCAGCACCACACAGCCCTTCCCTCACTGACCGCCCTCTTGGTGCACTGGGTGAGAACTAACCAAGAAAATGCAGAACTCACGGGTTGCAATAAAAACTAATTTAATAGGGTAGAAAAGGAAGAGAGGAGTCACGATGATGGTCATATGGATGGTTCACAGGTCGGTTCGGTCTGATTCTTTCACTGATGTGGTGGGGGGACCCGTGAAGCCATGCCCTGGGAAAGGGGAAAGGGGGAAATGGGGAGTGGGTAGGGAGATGGGCCTAGGAACGAACTGGTAGCAACCATCTGAGGAGAAAAGGTAATTTACTAAATAAAGACGTCAGAATGCAAAGTAATTCGGTGTAGCACAATGTAATGTAATGTAGCTGAAATTGAAGCTAATAAATCTATTAGAATCAGAGTGTGTCCAAAACCAAAGTTCTTACTCTAATGCTGAAGTCGAGATGGCTGGGGAGCACACACGTTGCTGGGAGGAGCAGGAAGGGAAAAGAGAGGGCAGCTCATGAACTGCCAGCAGTTTTATCTTTCCCTCTGAATGGAAAACAGACAACAGAACAACACGAAGTCCTCTGGGGTGCGTGGTGTGCAGTTCTTCTTCTCCTTGGAGAACCAGGTGTGTGGAACGATCCACGATCCATGCAACTGGAGCACTGGCTCTTTTACCCTCCACATGAAGTTATGATGCGGAATGCCAATAAGCAGAAATCATAAACCCATGACAGGTAATAATATTTACAGATTTACAAAACAAGCGACGCTCAGCGCGACTGCTCACCACCCTGCAGCCAATGCTAAAACTCGGGAAAGCTTTTGGGAACCAGTGAGTGAGAAGGGATTTGAGGATGATAAAGAAGGATTTGGGGGTTAGAACCGATGATTTGGGGTTTTGGGTTGCTTTTGAGTGATGTGGGGCACACTGGTGAGGATTTGGGGATGTTAGATTTGGGACGTTTGGGATTCTGTTGGCTAAGACTGGGTCACAAGCAGGGTGGGCTTGGGATTAATTTTGTGGATCCAAGCATGGTTTCGGAGTGTCTCATTATGGTCTGAGGATGCCCACGAGTTCTGAGGGGCGTTTGGGGCTAGGGGAGCGGGGGAGGCTTAGACGGGAGGACTCCATAGGTCAGATATGGGGGGTCCTATGCATGGCATTTGGGGGTTCCACTATGGCTTGGAGGTGGCCATAGGATCTGGGGGCTGTGCAGGAGGTCTGGGGATTCCCTGGGACTTTGTGCTGGCTGTGCTCTACGTGGCTGCTCTGTTCTCAGTTCTGGGGGTGCCTGTAGGGTCTGTGTGTGTGTAGGGCTGGAAGAGCACAAGAAAGGCTGGAGGATTCTATCTGGTATTCCCACCACGTAGATTTTAGTTTTTCCATGGGCTGGATTTGGGGATGCACATAGAGACAGAGTAAGGCATATGAAACTGGGAGTCCCTTGGGGTCCACGTGGACAGGGTTTGGAGTTCACAGTGGGATTTGGGGGATCCGCAAGGGGGTAGGTTGTGTTTAGGGATTGCCTGACTCAGATGTTGTCTGGGAACTGAATGGACTCAGCCCTCCTGGGGGAGGGGCATCTGTATTAAAATTGGGAGGGGAGGGGGATGGGGGTTATGGAGGGCACCAGAGAGCAAGAGGGGGATCAACAGTGCATGGAAGCGAAGGCAGGGTAACGTTAAGGGGATTTATCCACCTATACGGGATGGAAGATGAGGAAGGACACAGCTGGAGGGAGGTATGGGGATTGAAAGGAATGGGAGGGAGATCGGAGGGTATATACGCTATCAGAGAGGAAGCAGAAAATACTTGGGGGGAACTAAAGGCGTTCTATTGAGAGTCAAAGTGATTCAGCTGTCTTCCCCACCAGGGCTGTCATCTCTTTGTATCCAGAGGCTGCGGGCATCGAGGACAAAGTAGAGGCCCAGGCCAAAGACGAGGGCGGCAGCGCAGCCCCTCACCACTGCCACCACCAGGTTCCCACGGGACCTCCTCTCATCACCTGTGGGGCCCAGCAGTGTGCGTGTCCCCATCCCCGGCCATCACCTCCACGAGGATGGGATGCAGAGACACTGCCAGCAACGAGAGGCACCAGGGACACGGAAATGGGGGCTCAGACCCACCTGGGGGAGCAGGTTCGGAATTCACTTCCAGTGTCACATTATCCCCAAGGGGTGACAATAGAAGGTAGGAGCTCCCAATGCGGTAGGAGCACCTGTAGGTGCCAGAGTCGGATGGGGTCACCCCAAAGATGGTGAAGGTGGCCATGCCCCCAAAATCAGGGACCTGGTGCTGGATAGGGGCTGAGTGCCCAGCCTTGTGCAGGAAGATGGTGCCCCTGTATTCCTGGTTCCAGCACTGGATGGTGACATTGGTCCCCAACTCCACACGTTCTTTGGGTATCAGGGAAATGCCAGGTGGGGGATAACTGTGATCTGAGTGCAGAGAGGAGACAGTGATGGAACACAGCGCTATAGGAACAGACCAGGGCCATCTGCTTGCCACAATGTCCTCACCTGTCACCTGCAGCTCCACGGGGTCACTCTTCTTCGATGTCCCTGGTGGCTGGAACACCCTGT
>NW_011110194.1:0-422 GCF_000146605.3 Meleagris gallopavo
GCATGCACGAAATTCTAAATAAAATATGAAGTAGATACTTGATTTAAGTTCTCCTTTCTCTGCCTGCTTGTAATAACAGTGTCCAAGATTAAGGACAATATATTTAGTATAGAGAAAGATTATATTCTTGTGAAGTATCTTTGAAAATTCAGGGGCGACTGAGTTAATTGATCTCTTTTAAAAGAGAGTAAAAAGTGAAAGTATTTTTGAACCACGTGTGCTTTCCCCTTTTCCATGATTCTCATTATTTCAACTAGAATCTAAACTTAATCCTCATAAGCCTTCAAAAAACTGAATAGAAAAGTGAAAAGAACAAAGGTGGATTTCTATCAGTATTAATTTTAATTTGAGGCAGGAATCACTTTTCTTTACCACTAACTATGCAACTAACATAAATATCTTAGATCAATACCTTAGAAAAA
>NW_011110195.1:0-409 GCF_000146605.3 Meleagris gallopavo
AAAAGCTTGAAGTAGATGGCAGTCTGGCTGAGTAAGGAATTAAAGGTAGATGGGTTTATTTAAAATCATGATTACAAGCAGTAATAGAGGAGTGTGTGTTTTGTGCACTGATTACATCCAGAAGATCTGCGTCCAGGCTCTGTCTGATGGCAGAGATTGGTGTGGCCGTAGGACCCCAGAGGTGTGTGTGCCAGCTGTTCTGGTGTGGACCCTGTTACCTGCCAGCCCTCCTGGGCCATGTCCTGCTGCCCTTGGTGGGTGCATGTTCAGCATGGGGCTGGAGGAACCAGCCTGGTTCTCTGGATCTGGACAACATGAGACATACCCAGCATCCCTGCCTAGCACCTACTTGACTTCCTCAGTGCCTTTGGGAAAAGCAGCCAGATTTGGAGCCAGAAGACTTCTTTCA
>NW_011110196.1:0-576 GCF_000146605.3 Meleagris gallopavo
TAAATACAAGGTGAACAATTAAGTTCCATGTATGCTGAAAGTCTTGAGCCTCTCTGGTCACAGATCTTGATAGCTTCCTTACTGTTGTACTGAGAAAGGGCACTGAACAATACCAGAGCAGGTGTATTTGCTATGGCTGTTCAAACCACATATCGATTTTAACACATAATTCAGCAATGCCTTCCAGATATTCCAGTATTTCACAGCTCAAAACAGAGTAAAAATGTAACAAACTGGTTACATGATAAATCCTCATCTTTATCCAAGGTTACGTTGAAGATGGCTTATTCCAGACTACTGATTTATACCAAGTGATGCTGACTTGTATTATAAACTTGCATATACAAATGAAAAAAAATATCATCAAAATCCTTGCAGAATAGTATTTTGCTTTGAAAGCAGTGATCAAAAGACAAGGCACTTATAAGAACACAATATTTTAAATTCTAACCATTTTTTCTGCTATCCAATTTTATAAGTACTACTAATAAACAGTAAGCACTCCAAGTTAATGCAGTAATTCATTCAGAGGTGTTAGAGCTTTTAAAATGTAGAGTTAAAGGTTTTCCAGAAAAA
>NW_011110197.1:0-566 GCF_000146605.3 Meleagris gallopavo
ATGCCATATGTTAGTCTCCAAATTGTTATATATCATAATCACAACAGTTGGGAGCACTCTTTGTTGACCTGATTCTTAACACATTAAGCATTGTAGAAGTACAGGACTTAAGAGATGGTAGCCTGCATTTCTGTTTTCCAGCATCTTTAGCAATGACCCAATAGCTGTCCTTGTTTGGCAACAGGCAGGCAAAGCACTTGCCCAGAACAATTTCTCTCTTTCTCTCCTCTCGTCCTTCTGATCCAAAATATTTTTGTGTCATGACCTGCAGCTTTTGTTGTTTTGTTAATGCTCTTAATAGTGTTCACGTAGCATCCATACTATCTAAGTACTAACCATAGAATAACGAGTACTCTTGAAGCCTTTTTCTATGATCTCTCTTCCCAGTCTTATGCTATAGGCACAATTTGGTTTGATGTTAGTGAGTTTACCCATATGTTTTTCCAACCTTTAGCATTTGTGCACAGACCTTGAAGTGTCTATATTTCTTTTAATTGTTTCAAAATGCAGCTGCCTGGAAAGCAGGGAGTGGCAAGGTAGAGAACTCTTTATAGAATTTAGGGGTT
>NW_011110198.1:0-385 GCF_000146605.3 Meleagris gallopavo
GAACTGAGATAACGCACACAGGTGCGCTCAAGGAAAGTGCTTATGTTATTCTGAGAACTCCTGAATATTAATTACACATAAAAATGAATCTCATTAATAATTGTTGGGTATGTAATCCTATTTTGAAAGAATCATGACATACGAACATCACTGAACTGGCCAACGCTTAAGCACATTTCAATTAATTCAGAACCTACTACCCTGTCTTAACAACAGCTAAACTAAAAAATACTTCAGTTTTAGTTTTGCAAGACATAACTGACTTCCAGGAACGAGAAGGGATCCAAAACTACTGGTTTAGCACCATACACCCAAGTTAGCAGCACACAAAAAAATCTAAATTATTCCAGTGCTATTATTTAGGTGCTATTAAAAAAAAATAAAA
>NW_011110199.1:0-438 GCF_000146605.3 Meleagris gallopavo
GTATGATCCTGAAGCTTGATTTTGATTCATACAAAGGTCTGAAACATTCTGTAAACAACTTAATTTCTGGAACAGGAATTTTATGGGAGATAATTTTGACATATTCATATTTGTGATGAATTTCAAGCCTGCAACAGATAAGACTCGCTTATATGGGTGGTCAGTCGGTGCTATCTTGACTGGCTTGCTAGCTTGCATACTTTTTACCTTTTTATAGCACTGCAGACTTTTACAGAAGTCAATTCAGACACTCCTGAAGTTATCCTGCATCACTGGCTGAATCAAGGGATCAGGAATGCTGACGCTCTGCTAAATTGTCTCCCACCTTGTAGAAGGTCACGGCCAGGAACACTTCCCACAGCTGCTTGCACAGCTTCTGCCATTTTTCTCTTATGCAAGACTGAAGTCTCTCAGTCTATTAACAGCTTGGTTGAAATA
>NW_011110200.1:0-445 GCF_000146605.3 Meleagris gallopavo
GAAGTTATTTTTGTCGGCTATGCCTGACAAAAGAATGCAGATGGGGGATAAAACCCCAGCAGTACATATACGTGGCTGTTGCCTTATGTATAAGAATTATTTATAACCTCTCAGAAAGAGCCCTTATATAGTTTTCTGGAAATGTTGGCTCGGTGCTCAAAGATGATCAAAAGTCAAAGACAATGTTAAGAAAGGATCTTTAATTAAAGTCCACTTGTATGCATTTTTAACAAACAGCACATTTGTAGAAATCAATGGTGCAGCTGTCTGTAGCAAAGAGAGGAGATAGAAGATAAAAAGAGAAGAAAAATACAGACAGAGGGGCAGAATATCTTTCCCATTAGGACAGATGAAGTAGCCCAGCACATTCTGATTTAGAAGATGTCTGTGGAGAGTCACCACAGTATTGACTCACAAGTTGAGCAACAAGGGAAACATTATTCAC
>NW_011110201.1:0-449 GCF_000146605.3 Meleagris gallopavo
GAGACGTTCTTGCTCCTTTCAACGTGAAAGTGAAATGACCTGTGAGAAAGAGAAGTCATCCCTGCTCCTTTAGATGGCTTCTCCCTGGGATATCTCCTGCTCTGTTGTCCCTGTCGCTTTTTGCATGGCGTGAGGTCCATTGCTGTTTGTGCTGTATTGTGCAGAAGGGCGGTACGTTTGTAAACAGCAGTGTGAAAAGTAAGGAATGCAACACGCGAGGCTCAAGTGACCAGATCATGTTTCTTGCAGTGGGAAGAAATCCAACAGCACGGACTTGTTCCTGTTGTTTGTTTCTATGTGACAGTGGGGCAGGCAACAGAGCGGGCTGCAGCAGAGGGGATGGGGAAGTGTTTTCCCTTCCCATGGGGCAGCAGCATTCTTCTCATATCCATCTCTGATCCCAGCAGCTGCCTGTCCAGCCCCAGCTTCCCTCAAGGTGAACGGAGGCA
>NW_011110202.1:0-385 GCF_000146605.3 Meleagris gallopavo
AGCATAATCATTCTTGATTTTTTTTTAATGAAATAACCTTCCGAAGTATTTAATTTTCTTATTTCTTATGTGGAATACAAATGATATCTTACTTATGTACAGTTTAATAATAGCTATGTATAAAGAAATATTTAGAAATTTCTTAAAGTAACCCTCTTTTTTTTCCAGTACAGAAACTATGTTGTTTCCTGATCTACGGAATTTACAGGTTATTCTTAAGCTAAACATTTAAATATTTAAACATAAACACTATAAAATACTATGGTTTTAAATACTGGGATAGGAAATTCAATAATTTCATGAATTATTCACAGTTAATTCATTCACATGACTTATTCAGTAAAGTTACAAGTAACAGAAGTGTCCAAATAAAACAAAAAAAGAA
>NW_011110203.1:0-429 GCF_000146605.3 Meleagris gallopavo
AGCTGTGCTGCTGATGAGTAGAGTGAATACATAGAGTGAACCCTTAAACTTCCAAGAACACCAACTAATATGTTTTTTTAGCTTGAACAGTTGCATAATGTATTCATTCAATGTTATTGAATTTTTGCAGTAGTTTGTGTGAGTTTTCTGAACTACGTTGACTGGTTGTTGTATTAGGAATATTGCTATATGTTCTTATTAAAATGTTTATCTTGTTGTGTATAATGTTTACTATTTCTTCAGATGCTATTTAGGAGAGTGTTGTGAGAACGTTTTATGTTTGTTGTATTAGATGGTGCAGAAAAAGACGAGCTCTTAATTCTCTTGAAGACATAATACTTCCTTGGAACGCTTTGCTAGGTTAAAGCTTTTGTATGTTCCTCTTTGATCTGATGGTTCTGAAATCAGTTCATACCATTTCCATTTCTT
>NW_011110204.1:0-466 GCF_000146605.3 Meleagris gallopavo
CAGACTGGCTGTTGGGTCTTATGTAGCTGGGATGTGGTCCTGCTCCCCTTGCAGTGATGTGATGCTCCCTCCTGAAGTGATGTGATGAGGCCTGCTTTTATTAGGTCAGTTATAGCTGCCTGCTGACACTTTCTTTGCCTTTGCTGCTGTGTAGTATGTGCTTGAAGTGTTGTCCCCAGCTGTGGAAGAGAATCGGCGAAATCAGGACCAGGAGAAGGAATCCCTGAGGCTCCAGTGTCTGAAGTGCAAACATGAGTTTTTGCAGTCCCTGGCTTCCGGGCAGCAAAGTTCTTATCCTGCAGAGAATGGAGACACCAAAAATTTGGAGACACTAGTTGCCTTAAATCAAGGTAGGGTGTAATCTCCAGGGGGGGGGAAAAAAAAAAAAAAAAAAGGAATAGCTTTCTAGTACATAGGCAGACTACCAAAATGGCCATGGTGCAGAGCATAGAATGTGTAGGAGGGG
>NW_011110205.1:0-371 GCF_000146605.3 Meleagris gallopavo
AAAAGAAAAAGAAAAAAAAATTGCAATTGCTAATTAGGCTGAGATCGTGCAATGCTTTTCTTTATGGTTTCCTGATGGGAGAAGGACTGTCTCACCCAAAGGAGGAGCCTCTTCCCAGCCCTGCACTATGCCAGCTGTCCCACAGGCAATGGGAGAGGCAAGGAGTATTTTCTCATTAAGGCTTTTGCATCAGAAGTATTCCTGGATCAGATTCACTGCAGCAATGTTGGGCTATGTGCAGTCTGAAACTGTTTGCATGTGAAGAATTTCTTCTTGAGCTACCAAGGCTCCTTGCTGCTGTGGACCACAGTGGCCTGGAGGGAAGGCAGGAGAGCATGCTGCATGGGCAGCCTGCATGGAGAGCATGCATG
>NW_011110206.1:0-581 GCF_000146605.3 Meleagris gallopavo
TTTTTTATGTGGCTGCTTGTACTCCATATGAGCTGTTAGCAAAAGTATGCAGTGTAATCCTTCCATGAAGTCTAGGTAGGCAGGAACAGAATCTGAATTTAATGTCAATGAAGTTGCTATTAAGATACCTGATAAGCTAGGAAAGTGAACACAAGCTTTCTGGAGCTTAATAAACTATTTTTTTCTCCATTTATAAATTTATTTTTATAACTTAAACTGTTTTTATTTAAGGAGCAGATCTGTAAGAAGACAAACAGAATAATAATAACTAATTGTGTAAGTGTAACACTACATTTCTTTGTAGATTTTTCCTTTGGTGAAGCCCCAGACTGCAGGCCAACTCAGTTTACTATTCCTATAGTCTTGTAGTAAATTCAATGAATCTTGTCCTCATTGTATAAGTAGGGCTGGTTCAAGCTGCACTTGGGTTAGTGCAGCCTAGTTTGGGCAATTGATTCCTGTTGTCCTATATAAACTATATCTCCTGTTTACTATTTGCCCTTTATCTTCTTATCAGCCCTCCTGCAAGGTGCATATTCCTGTACTAGTTATTTCCACAAACCCCAGATTGCTCCACCATC
>NW_011110207.1:0-446 GCF_000146605.3 Meleagris gallopavo
AAACAACAGAAAAAACACAGACATCTATTTTTCCAGCTGCTACGCACTAGCTCAGTTTATTCACAATTAAGTGAAATCAGTTACACTGTAACTTATAGCAATAAATCACATTTGACAAAGATTTATTGACAGATTTCCAGAACTGAAGTTTCTTCTGAAATTTTACATTAAAACTCATATATTGTTACATCTTTAAAATTTGCCGCAAAAAAAACAAGAAGTGAAACAGTATTGAAAAAGGTGTGCCAACCCACAATTCAAATGAAGTATTTAAAACTTTTCCTCAATAAATCACCTTCATACTACAGAAAGTTATGCTACTGGAATGTTAACTGTGTTACAGTACTTCAAGTTCGTTACAATTGAAGTAAAAGGCCATAATATAGTAAACAGATGACATTCAAGACAGAGAAGCAAAGTTTAAGAAAGTCTTGTAGAAATTTCAT
>NW_011110208.1:0-376 GCF_000146605.3 Meleagris gallopavo
TTTTTTTTTTTAAAAAAAAAGGAGAACTGGCTATGACAGATATGAATAAGGCTGAGGTGTACTAAATGAGATTTTTGCCTCTTCACTGGCAGACAGGATTCTCATATTTTTGATGTCCCTGAAGCTTGCATCCCTGATCCTCTAGGTGGGAACTGCTGGGGGAGTAAATTCCACACTTCCCCTCCCCCCCCATCCCCAGATGGGCAGAGCAATAGGGCAGAGCAAATCCGAGACCTCTTCATGAGACTGAATGTATACAAGTCTATGGGGACAGATGATGTGCATCCTAGTGTCCTAAAGAAGCTGGTTGATGTGGTTGTTGAGCTACTCTTCATCATATTTGAAAAGCTGTGGCTGTCAGGCAAAAAGAGAAAAA
>NW_011110209.1:0-435 GCF_000146605.3 Meleagris gallopavo
AGGCGATGATGCCTGCAGACACCCAAGGTCGGGCGTGAAGGGCTCTGAGCACTGATGGAGCTGTGGGTGTCCCTGTGCACTGCAGGGGTGTTGGGCCAGATGGCCTTTAATGGTCCCTTCCAATTTGAATGATTCTATGAGGAGCACCAGCATCTTACTCTTTGTACAAAAATCCTGGCATACCTATAGCGTGGTGCTGCCTGCACCCAGCCTCAGGATGTACACTTTGGAAAATATTTTGATTTTGCCCATGCTTTGCACAGTGAAGTACTTGCATCATTTTTTCTTTGTCTCTGACGAGCACATGAGCCTAAGTAATACCTCAGTTTGAGAAAATTATTTGCACCTGAGATCACAGAAAAGGATCATTCATTTCACACTCTGGATGTTACCAGTGTTCCGAAACGATAGGCCATTCTATGATTCTATCAGTAA
>NW_011110210.1:0-668 GCF_000146605.3 Meleagris gallopavo
AGATTAGCGACAGGTCATGAGCTTCCCTGGGGTAGATACCTGCTTTCTTGAAAAGAACACGCATAAGCTTCTGTAGGGAGGGCCAGCAGCTGGGCTGGGGCACTGCACAACAATGCACAAGGCTGTGTGGAAGCAGTCTTTTATTCTGGGAACTCTCACAGCCAAGTTTCATCATTTGTATTCTGCAGATAAATTCAAAAAACCTTGTTGCTCTGGGATTTAGCACTTAAATTTGATCAGCTCATTGCAGGGGATGCCTGGTGCCCAAAGATTGCGTGCAACTTTTGATTTTAAGGAGTACCACAGGACAACAGTGTCCATGCTGGTCATCCAGGGATAGCCAGGAGTAAGGCAAAAAGGAACAAGCAAGGCACAATGCATTTTAGAGGAAAGGGAGAAGAGGCCTAAATGAAACTCTTATGTACAAAACCTCTTCATACTGGGAATGTGTGTCATTCTGTGACCATGTGTGACTGTTGTTTACTTACTTGCCTTTGCTTCCTCCCTTCTGCTCTGAAGAGGAAGGTGTTTACTGTTCATAGGAGCATAGGAGCATCACATGTGAGCCAAGCCTGCTTAATTCAGGCAGCTGCTGAGCTGGTTCTAGACAGGGATGCTGAGATAGAATCAGACAGGTGGTACCTGACATATGGAACCTATAGTTTGGG
>NW_011110211.1:0-448 GCF_000146605.3 Meleagris gallopavo
GTAGAGTGATGGAAAGTTAAAAAAAAATCCACCAAAAGTTTCATGGAGTTCTCACCCCTCCCAGTCTTGCATGCTTAGATAGATGAGAGATTAGATCCAACTGAAAAGTTTGGCATGTCTAAGCAGGGGCAGAGAGGTTCCCTCTGGGTTTGGAATTCATGAGATGCTCTGTGCATCGCATCAGAGTCAACACGAAAATGATCATACATAAAGAACCCCAGCTTATTCGATCATTGTAGGAAAAGCAACTGGAATAGTACCAGCTAGGAACTAGTAGCTACAAATGTGCTGTAGAGATTCATGTTAAAGAATGTGTAAGTAACAGAGAATTATACCTCTGAGCCATCCCAGTGACTGCTGATTGAGCCCATCTAGTGTGGCCAACTTCTCATGTTGCTGCACATGTCTAGGTAAATTTGAAATTAATCTTTGAAGTCCTTTTCTCCCC
>NW_011110212.1:0-676 GCF_000146605.3 Meleagris gallopavo
CATCAATATTCTTTTGTCTGATTTTTGAAAATGCAATTCTGATGTTGCTATATCTATTGTAATGATTTTTTTTTCAGTTTCTACCATGTTCCTTTTCCATTTTATCCCTCCAGTGATTTCCCCTCCTCTGCTGCATCTGTCATAAATTACTTGGGTCTGATTTCAATACTCTTCACAGATTACTCTTTCTTTTGTCTGCCATTTATTTATGGCAGATGACATTTGACATACATATTTGTTTTGCGCAGTGTATTGCCTCCTGTTCTCTGTTACATTTTAAGACAACCATTTTTTTCCAGGCATCCTTCATACTCAGAATGTGTTCCATGTAAATACCTGCAAACTCAGTTTGTGTTTCCTCTCAAAACACCCTTCTACCACCATTGATGGATACTGTCTCTCCTATTGTCTCACAGTTTACTTTTACTGTTCTGACATCGCTGTCCCTTTCTGTTTTTTGTCCTGTGCTTACATTCCAAAATCTGTTTGGAATAGTATTATTTACTATTATTTATTTATTACTCAGTATTTCCATTTTTGCATTGTTTTTTCTCTCTATGATTTATGTGATGTAGTAGAACTTTGAGTCAGGATTAAAGCCTGTACACATAAAAGCCATAAAAGGAAGAGTAAGAATTTTTGTTTAAAATTTTCATTTTAATATAATTTTATCTGA
>NW_011110213.1:0-503 GCF_000146605.3 Meleagris gallopavo
CCCCTAGATGTCCTCCAGATGCTTTGAATGACTATTCCCTCGTGGTTACTCTGGATGATAGTTTTACTTCTTAAATCTCTTGCTGACACATGTTGTTATTGTCATGGTTTTATGACTTTTGGTTATCGGTATTCCACATCATAACATCACGCAGTGCACTGGGACTGGGAGTTTTAATGTTCCAGTTCCGGGCACCAGAGAGGATTTATATGGTAGAGCACAGTTTCAGCAGTATAGGACAAAGCCAGCTCTTGGGCAGAGCTTTGGGAAGGAGCCTGGAGAACTTGAAATGGATCACGTTACCACATGGAACTTGTTCAAGACAACCTAAAACAGTTAATGGGTGAGATGTTTCAAGCAACGTGTGTGCACTGAGGTGTGAGGCTGCCAAAGTCATTGCATTTTTCTTGTTTCATCCATAAAATTAATCTCTAATCCCAGAGTTTAAAGCTATATCCTCCATCTGATAACCTGCTAGTCATCAGGAGTTCAATATGTGGAAA
>NW_011110214.1:0-334 GCF_000146605.3 Meleagris gallopavo
ATGAAAGGGGGGGGGGGAACAGGAAAAGGGAAAAAAAGCAGCCTCAGAAGATCACACTTGAACTCAGACAACTATTTTCAACACATCAATATAGAAACAACTCTAAAGTTGGGTTTTGCTTCCAGTTTCAGTCTTCAGATTCAGCTAAAGATACCCAAGCATCTGAATTGATGATAAATGGTAATTTACTCTAAAGAAAATGGCCACAAATATAAATCAGTTTTAAAGAAAAATAGAGTTTCTTTTCTTTTAAAAGCTAAAGAGGTTGTTGGCTGACAAAGTCTGATATTGTTTTAAAAGACACATTTCAAGAAAGTTGTACCAAATTAGCAAA
>NW_011110215.1:0-478 GCF_000146605.3 Meleagris gallopavo
CAAACTCTGGGAGCAAGTAGGCAGGTGATTACCCCACACCCCTAATGGCTTTGTGTTTAGAGCACCTGAAGGCAGACCTTTAATTTTATTCATTTCTCATCTCATCCTCCCCCTTCAACATGTTTTTGTTGAACACCAGGCCTTGCTGCTCCACCTTCACCAGCAAACTGCTAACTCTAGACATCTTGCCTTGCTTATTGCTCTCGTGGAGACCTACTTAGCGAGCAAACACCAGAACAGCACACAGTGCCATCTCCCACTGTACTTTAATACCAGAGTTTAACACTAGAGCCCATTTATTATGTAAGAGCACAACTGAACTGTTCTGCTTTTTCTTTCAGCACGGGCCTTGAGCTGATGGAGGTAAATAAGAGATCGACTGGATGTTTAAAACCCACATCAGTGCTCACACAAGGACCTGCTGAGAGGGATGGGGACACGAGGACAGAGCAATGACACTGCTGCCCATCACACACAG
>NW_011110216.1:0-365 GCF_000146605.3 Meleagris gallopavo
CAATCAACCAACAAACACTTGAACAAAAGCAACAAAGATTTTAGTAACAGTCTGACTGGTTATGAAGTCAGATACTATGGTCATTTAATCACAGAAGGCCTCTACCTATATAATATTTCTAAATCCTAGAACCTGAAAATTGGCATATTTTATAAAGCTTTGTATATCCTCTAAATTAAGCAGTATATATACAGTGTATACTTTGAAAGGGAATAGCTGGAACTGGAGAATCTAATTTATCCTGCAGAATTAACAGTCTATGCAAGAATCAGAATGAAGGATGTGGAAAAAATAAAAGCTATCAAGAAGATTTATAAGGGTTTTTATTTTTGTGTTTAGTCATGTTCTTCACACAAGGAAATTAT
>NW_011110217.1:0-382 GCF_000146605.3 Meleagris gallopavo
AGATCCTAGAGACTCATACACTGCTAGAACTGGTGGGGTTCTCCTCAGCCCAGTGCTGTGATTTCCAGAGACTGATGGCTAGGTTAATTTAAACCTTATTTACATAAGAAAGGAAAAAGAAAAAAAAAGAAAATATATAGGCTGAACACAGGTTGATATCTAGGAGGCATTTATCTTTTGTCAAATTGAAGTACCAAAATACTGGGTACCAGAATTCCATTTGCTTTAAAAAACAGATAGATTTTCTTGGGGACAACAGCCACAACTGCCTACAGCAGCAGGTGGGTGTTCCAGCAATGCTCTCTTCCAGCTGTACTGTCTGCCAGCTGTTGTTACCTTATTTCCATGCCCTTCGGCCCTTATAAATTCTATAGTTTATACA
>NW_011110218.1:0-942 GCF_000146605.3 Meleagris gallopavo
TTTTGAGATTATCAGCAACTTTGTCCTCAATGACAAGAAAAAAAAGATGGAAAATTCATACTTGGCTGGAAATAACCGCATGAAAATATGCCAGTTTGCTCTGTGACTTGCAAAAAATAGGTCAGGTTGAAAAGCTTTGGAGAATAATTTGGCCTATTAATACAAATTATCTGAGTATTTCCCATATCAAAGTTCTAGTGCTAGATGATATGTTACTTTGATCATGATACGTTTACCTTTTAGAGAAAACTAGTAAAAAAGGATCTTGAAGGTCACTGAGGGACAAAAAAAATCTTTAAAATATGTATATACAGAGAAAAAAAAAATTGTTAATAATAATATTGAAGACATTGACTTGACTTATTACAAATGCCAAAAACAGAGCAGCTGTCTTTTCTCATGTGAAAAGATTGTCCTCTGGAGCACAGTAGGTATGCATTTGTTTGTGTCAACTAGAAAATTTGCTATTTGTTCTTTTTCTTACTTGTCCAAGATTGCAGCTAGGTTATATTACGTATAGGCATTGGTTCAAATCTGGTTTTTGTTATGTACTTTGTATTGGGAGGCATTTAAGGACACACCCACTTCAAGAAGTTTTCAGTAAAATTTTCACCAGTGGGTTTGGTGTACCAAATATGATGATAAAAAGACAGAAGTCAGAACTTTTAAGTATGACAGAATATAACCAGTGAAATGTAGTGTATTACGTGTAAAACTGGGTATGTCTGTATTCTTAGAAACTCTCTGGAAGGAAGGAAATGGATACAAGGTTGGCTATTTTACCTAAGAATTCCTTATTAAGGCAAGAGATATGAAAAACAGTGGCCAATGAGGCTCAAAACAACATTTTGAATAGTTTGTTTTACTACTTCTTTACAGCTAGTAATACAAACACTTCTGAGTAGCTCACAAATATAAGCACCAGTGAAAGAATAAGAGGAA
>NW_011110219.1:0-447 GCF_000146605.3 Meleagris gallopavo
ACAAGAAAGCCCTGGGTTGAAACATTTTGAGCTAATAATCACAGAATCTCGGAATATTTGAGTAAGCAAGGGGCTTTTGGAGGTCAGCCTTCCCAACTCTCTTGTTCTAGAAATGTCATCTAGAGCAGGTTGCCCAGGACTATGTACACTAAACTTTTTAATATTTGCAAGGAGGGAGATGTCTGTCTGCCCCAGAGCTCTTTCAACCACACAGTACAGTGCTGTTAGCTGATTTTCGGAGGGAATCTCCTCTGTTATACTTTGGCCATTGCACTGTGACCTGTCACTGGATGCCACTGAGAATACCTTGGCTCCATCCACTCTGCAGATTCCTTAAGATATTGATATATACTGATGAAATTCTCCATGAGGTTTCTCTTCTCCATGCTGGAGTCTCATCTTTCTTATCCTTCACCCGTCCCTTTCATCTTCTCTGTGGCCCCTGTG
>NW_011110220.1:0-435 GCF_000146605.3 Meleagris gallopavo
ACAATTTTGTTATCACATCAATTAATGCCTTATTAACTACTTTAAACATTGCCTTACTGCATTTTGAGTACTGAGAGAATCAAGTGCAACTGCAAGCTGTAACAGTATTACCTCTGTATCTCCTTAACCCCAGAGCACGTGCTTCTAGGAAAGGTCAGAGGACCACAGCCACGCTTGGAATGAAATTGTTTGCCAAAGATTCCATGTTGATATGCTAAAGATCGAAGTCCTCTGACTACAGAGGATGGACACGCTCCCAGCTTCCCAGAGGTTTCCAGAGTTAATGCCTGGCTGCACACACACGAAAAATGCAGTTCATGGATTGTAAATCTCCTTCAAAGCCTTCTGATATAACAGATGATACAAAGAAAATGGATTACAAGAAAGGAGGCTTGCACCTCTGTCTGCTATCACTCTGCTAGCTACAAGAAATTA
>NW_011110221.1:0-514 GCF_000146605.3 Meleagris gallopavo
AGGAGAACCACTGTTCCTGGTATAATTCTGTATGGTGTAATGTTCTGTCTGTCTAAATTTCTGCTTGCAAGATGCACTGTGTCATTTGTAACTTTCCTCTTCAGCTTGGGCTGTTTGTGCTTTCTCCACTTGAAGAACATTATGTTTACGAAACATTTCTTTGGTACTGTGAAGAGAGATTTGCTTAGCTGCTGTACAGGGAGAGAGTTAGAAAATAAGACTGAAAAGAAGGAAGAATGTCTAATAATCTGTCTTTGTCTTCACTTTGCTAACTCAATTCTGTTTAAGTATTGTCCGAGGAAGGTAGTAAATGAGAAAACATGTCATGAAGGGATTTCCTGTAGAAGAGCCCATTAGTGACTATATCTGTGGTATTTTCACACTTGCTGTATAAAGCTCTGCTCATTTTAGTGGCAGGACAATCAAAGCACTGATCTGAAGCTAGTATTTTTAGAAGAGTCTTGCACACACCTAAACACTAAAATATGTACCCATGTATCTTCATTCTGCTCAC
>NW_011110222.1:0-491 GCF_000146605.3 Meleagris gallopavo
ACTTGGCATCTAGACTGCTTTCAAGTAAAGATTATCCTAAGTGCCAGCCAGGCTCCTGTCAGGTCTTACAAGAGCAGTCAAATCTATCCTCTCATTTTGCACCCACAACACACTGTGGTAGGCACTGAGACCAGGAATGGAGAGGAAAAGAAAGAAACTGGACACCCTTGAAAGCTTGATGCATTTATCCTTTGCTCCCATGGTTTTCTTGAGTCATATGCACAAAATATAGCAACTGGAAGAGACCTCTGTCATCTATTTCAGCCTCCCCCACTAAAAGGAGGTTCCCTAGCATAGGTTTGCAGGAAAACATCACAGTGGATCTTGAGTAGATCTTCAGAGAATGAGAATGCGCAGCCTCCCCGGGCAGCCTGTGCCAGCACTATGTCTCCTTCAGTCATTGCTGTCCATGCAGTTTAAATGCTCTGGGAAACTAATCAAGACAAGATGTTTGCCTGTTCAACTGAAGAATCAACCTACAGTCAAGTTTC
>NW_011110223.1:0-347 GCF_000146605.3 Meleagris gallopavo
GGTTGACTATACTTTGGCTTCAGTATCACTCAGCATACTGCAGAATTACTCATGAACTCCATAAGAAAGAACTTGTCTTGGAGATTTTGTCTTTGCTAAACTAGCTGGTGTAGTCAGAACTGTAGAAACGTGTCATAGAATCATAGAATTGCTCAGGTTGGAAAAGTCCTTAAGGATCATCGAGTCTAACCACAACCTAACCGTGCTACCCTAGGATAGTAGTTTAGGGTAGTATGGTTAAGTTTAGGATAGTATGTCGCTAATATCCTTGCAGATAAACTCTATAATTACTCTTGCCTGCTCTCACACTGCCACTGCCACACTTTGGCCCTGGGCCATATCAATTT
>NW_011110224.1:0-521 GCF_000146605.3 Meleagris gallopavo
CTTTGAGAAAGTGTGGAAAATCCCATTTAGTGACATTGAACATTCACTAAACCTGCGCTGGGCTGCCTTTGTGGGGCAGCGGCCACCACGGGAGGAGAGGCAAAGTCCTTGAGGGTTTCCAATGGGCTTTGGGTAGTGACCTTGGCCTTTATGGGTGATGAAGAGAACAAACACACCTGTGTTGGGGGCACTTGGGTGGGTGTGCATGCTCCCAGCAGGTGCTGTGGGTGGTGATGAAAGGCCTGTGTGGTGCGGGAGCTTTCCTGGGGCAGGAGGTGGGAGCAAGCAGCTCCTCGGGACAGGTTTAAAGAGGGGAAGGTCACGCCTGGCCTCCAGCAGCGATGCTTTTCCAGGTTTGCTGATGTGAGCATATCTACCCCACAGCCTCCGTCCCATCCGTAACAGCACAGCCCTTCTCCGGGGCCAAGCAGCCCGAGGGTGCCTCCTGCAGCTGTGTTCAAAGGGCACAGGGTTTCTCCCTTCCCCATGTGTTTCTCCCATTGGGAGAAAAACGCATTCAA
>NW_011110225.1:0-537 GCF_000146605.3 Meleagris gallopavo
ATTTAGCAGTAGCCATGCAAAATTTTCATTAGAACTTCTTCCAAAATTACAGCTTTTTACTAATAAAAACTGCTGATGAGGTTACCAGTTGCCCCTGCTGTAACACATCTGTCACCTCTCTGCAAGCCCACAGGTAAGATCTTACAGTCCTCACACATGGGTAGTTTGACAAATGCTTCTGGTTTAAGCAATCTCTGGTCTTTATCTTCCCATTTCTACCCCAATTCATTGCCTGTACCAACTCTCGGCGTGCCAAAATAACCATTTGTGGACAGAGTGGTGAAACAAAACTGGGAACTTCTGTAAGTTAAAATTAAACCTATAAAATGTTTTTCTTAGGGGATAGGTATGCAGGGAGGCAGAACATCAAAGAGACAAGGCCGCTTAGCAGCACACTTAAGTCTGTGCTGAAGCATGCAGCTCCTTTTCCCTTAATGTTGGACCAGGAACTGGAAAAGGGGATTTATCCACCAGTTATCTACTGCTGGTTTCCAGGAGAAAGAGAGAAAGAAAGCGATCCCTTAGCTCTCAACTCCA
>NW_011110226.1:0-498 GCF_000146605.3 Meleagris gallopavo
TCTCTTCCATACCATATATTCTATGGTCTTCAGGGCTCTAAAACATGGCATGCTTAATATGGGAAAACCAGAGACTCTTTGGGATGGGAAGTTCAGTCCTGATCTACATACAGAGGTACAGCTTGACTTCAGTCCCCAATTAGCTAACGAAGACAGCACTGATTTGTGAGGGCCCACAGTGACTGTTTCTGAAGCGGGGAGCAAACCAGCTCATACACTTCAAATGCTGAAGCATTAAAAAACAAAACCCCACAGCTATTTAAAACCTGAGCAGATACCTCTGCAAACATTCACAACACAAAAGCAGACCTCATTCTGACTGAGAAGCATCCGTGTAACAGTTTAAAAGGGGATACTAGAAGAGACAGATGATGGGTTAAGTCAGGCTTTACATAAGCACTTTTGAGTAGGTGATAGGATAGAAGATCTCGCTGTTACCTGCCTGCAAAGTGACCCAGCAAGTAAAACACAGAGCAGTGCCTCTGCAAGAACTGTATG
>NW_011110227.1:0-685 GCF_000146605.3 Meleagris gallopavo
AATAAGATGCTGGAAAACAGTCTTTTGTGGTAGAAAGCTTTACAGTGTATGGGACATCATAAATTCCTGATCTTCTTGAATAACTTTACACGCTGTTTTGTTTCAATGTGTATTAATTACCACCTCAAATGCATGGTCTGCAGGAGAGCATAACTGCTCGTGCACTAATACTGTGAGATGGGTGCAATGGTAGTTGGACTTATCCTGTAGATAGGGATATATGGTGCAGAAAATGTTGGAAATAGTTTGGTTGAAATTAGCCCTGTTCTTTTCAAGTGGTGAAATCCTGGATATACAGCCGTGTATACAGAGTGGTAGCCGTGTTGCTTTGTTGACATTTTAATCAAAATCCTGACAGCACATGTTCTGTTAAATGTATAGCTACCAATAATTTGTTGCTTAGACATTTGGAGAGTTATCTGTCCTGAACTGTCTAAAGACAAGAGGTTTAAGTTTTATCTTGTGAGCAGTAAAAAGATAACAATATTTCTCAGTGCATCCCCTAAGCTAATTTAACACTTTGGTATTTTAAAATACAGTAGAATTCTACTATAATGGCAAACACTGCTGTGCAATCTTTAAATAGGTGGTGTCTGGAAAATGTTCCTTCTAAGAATTGGTCTTATTGACTTATTTTGAAGTGCATCTGTTTTAAGTCTCTGACCTGCACATTATTCATACAATG
>NW_011110228.1:0-390 GCF_000146605.3 Meleagris gallopavo
ATTTCTTCTTTCCAAACAGTCCTCTTCCCTGTAGAAGACTACTGTATAATCAATAGGCGTACAAGGTTAGGCTCAATAAAATTACCACAATGGAAAGATAATCAAAATAAATAGAAATACTCACCAGTATCATAGGCTCACAGTAAACTCCATAAGGAGCAATCTTCAGAAAGAGGCCCATCCTCAGTGGTAGTGAGCCCTTAAATGCAATCTAGGAGAGGTGCAGTCAGCCTCCACCCATTCCAGTAAAACAGGTGAATTGTCTTCACCTGTGCTCCAGTGGCTGACTTAGTGCTTGCCTCAGACAGTCAATCAGAGGTTCTGGCCATGATCAACAGTTCCCATATAACTACCTTGACCTATACTATCTGGAAGTCCAAGTCCAAAGAC
>NW_011110229.1:0-310 GCF_000146605.3 Meleagris gallopavo
ATAGCAAAGCAGCAATACTAATGACTGTGATGTCTGGCTGGTGATGGCCTCTGCTGCTTATGTTTGTTTTTCCTTTGATATGCTCTTCTCCGTGTGAGAGAGTTGTGTATTGTGCTTGAGAAATATATGAAATGTGCATTGAAGTGAAAGATAATACAGTGAATTGATTTGCGAAGTAGTGATGCGGATATGAATGAGGTGTGAGCACCTGAATCTCCCCTTATGTAAAAGAAATCAAGATAAAAAGAAAACTTTGGATATTTTTATTAAAAAGTTTCCGTTCAATGCTGAGACAATATAGCAAGCCTCT
>NW_011110230.1:0-301 GCF_000146605.3 Meleagris gallopavo
AAGGCCAACTATATCCTGAGCTGCATTAAAGAAGGGGTGGCCAGCAGGAAGAGGAGGTGATTGTCACCCTCTACGCAGCTCTTGTGAGGCCCCATCTGGAGTACAGCGTCCAGGCCAGGGGTCCCCAGCACAGAAGGACACAGAGATCTGGAGCGGGCCCAGGGGAGAATGGCCACCAAGATGATCGGAGGGCTGTAGCACCTCTCCTATGAAAAGAAGCTGAGGGAACTGTTTAGCTTTGAGAAGGCTCCAGGGAGACCTCACTGTGGTCTTCCAGTACTTGAAGGGAGCATATAAACAG
>NW_011110231.1:0-647 GCF_000146605.3 Meleagris gallopavo
GAAAATCTCATTCACTCCCATGGAGTTGCCACCCTAGGAACGTTGTTACAGAAGGTGAGTAAATTTGAGAAACAACCCTTAGAAATATTAGTACAGATGAGATCCAAATTACTTTGGCATTTTCTTAGTTTGTTTAGGATGCAAGGTTTGCCTCAAAGGTTTGCTTAATATATGCATTTCTTTCTCATGCTTCTGAAAACAAGCAAGCGTAAGGAGTTGGCCTTGGTCTACAAAGTGAAACGTGGTGTTTTGAATACTTCATGTTCTGGTTTTGTGTTTGTTGTATTACTTAAATAAAAGCAGACTTGCTGTAAAAGAAAATCTTAACTGAAAAAAAGTATTGACTTAAAATAGAGAATATCCTAATAAGCTTCATATTTTGAGTGTTAACACTATTTTGATAGGTACCAAGCATCCTAATGGATGTGAATGTACTGATGGCTGTACAGCTGTTGATAGAGCAAGTCTCAGTTGAAAAGAACTTGCAACTTCTGCAACAGATGTATCAACACTTACTTTTTGACTTCAGCATCTGGAACAGTGGGGACTTCCCTTTCAGAATTGGTAAGTTCTTGGTCATGGGACAACTGCACAAAGACACAGTACTTCTCACTTAATATCAATATTTTCTAGGTTCTAATATGAGA
>NW_011110232.1:0-569 GCF_000146605.3 Meleagris gallopavo
GTCTTTTAGAAGTTCTGACTTGAACCTTGCTTTCAACTCAGACCATTTTTCTTTAATTTCTTTTAAAAAAAGAAAAACAGCATATCACAAGCTTCCTTACAGAATCAGTCTAGAGTAAACAGCAGTTGTATACACCATTCCCCTCTGTTCTGAACTGTTCATAGAGAAGGACCTAATCTTAACTTGGTACATGCAGAAATTACAAGTTAACTGAGAGTCTTTGTGCTGACATAGATGGGCTTCTTAACCATGCCACACCTCTCTCCACTTTCCCTTCTAACCATATGAGCCAGAATTCAAGATGAAAGAGATTTGGATGAGAAGCCTAGAAGAGGCTTCAGGTCATCAGCAATATAATCTTCCCCAACACAAGAAGCCAGTGAGTCTTTAGCCACGGATTTCAGCACCATCAGCAGTTTGACAGGTTAACTCATCCTATAGGATATGGGATTGCTGGAACACGCTGACCAACCCCATTTAACAGCTCCTATCTCTTCACAGCAGCCTGCCCAGTCAGACTCAGTATAAGCTCACCCTGGTGCTCAAGGCATCCATCAGCTTCTGATGAG
>NW_011110233.1:0-359 GCF_000146605.3 Meleagris gallopavo
CTACACTGCAAGTATCTGATAAAACAAACAAGTGGCAATAACAAAACCCCACCAAAATATCAAAGCTGTCATATTAGAACACACTGGAACCCAGGGGTATTTTATTTACTGACATATGTACTGTATGTTGGCCTAAGTCTTATCTCCAGTTCAGGAAAAGAAGAGATGGTTTTCAGAAACAAAAGGAGAACCTGAGGAAAAAATGACTTGAAGTTAAGAATCCAAGAAAGGTCAGAGAGGCAGGACTGGAGAAAACTGGAGATTTTCCTTAGAAGAAAAGAAAGTCTTAACAAAAGTTCTGTACAGAAATGCAACATGCAAGTTTTATATCAAAAGAAGAGAGAGAATTCAGCTCTGAA
>NW_011110234.1:0-568 GCF_000146605.3 Meleagris gallopavo
ATATTCTAAATTTAGAATTTTAGCAATTAATTGGATAATTGAATAAAATGAGTTTATACATCAAAGTATTTCAAATTGTATTTCACAGTACAAAACATCATCAACCGTAACACAGTTGTGACTACTGAAAGCTATTTTTTTTTCCTGTGAGTACTTTGAAAGACCTTAGCAGAGAAACAATGAAATCTTCTAGTAGAATTTTGAAATGCCTTTCTCTCTGCTCTCTCAGATACTTGGAGAGAGGAGAAATATTTGTACTTCTTAATGTTATCTCACTTGCAGTGGGTACTGGTTATTGGTCTTGTGGAAAGAAAATACCTTAATATCCCAGCAGCTAGTGATCAGAGATGGCCTTCCTTGAGGCAAAGTCTTCCCGAAGGCAAATACTGTATTTAGTATTAGCTATTTGCACTGGTATTTCTGACATTATTGTCCACTGCTGAGCCTATAGGAAGTAGAACTTGGTCCTGTAGCAGAACCAGCATGGTATCACTGGAGGATCCTGCTAGGTGCTCTCCCCGGTTTACTGGCCCAGAATAAGCACATGTATGGAAGAGGGAAGAATTCA
>NW_011110235.1:0-323 GCF_000146605.3 Meleagris gallopavo
ATTTAACCGGACTAAGCAGTTCTTTTTTTATTATTATTATTATTTTTTTTATTTTCTAGACTTTTTAATTAAAAATAATAATAATAGTGATGAGAAAGAAGTAGAAGCTGCATGCGTCCGAGCGAGCACTGTGAGAGAACAATGGCACTGCATACACACGGTACGGTACAAAATGCTGAAAATGTGTGATTGAGCCACACTCATGTATTTATCTGCACATTATTTGCCACGTTGGTAGAGCGATCTGTGCGTACTCGCGTGCATCAAACACATCCACAGAAACCAAGTCGAGAGGTATAATAAAGCGTCCAACCCGAAACAAA
>NW_011110236.1:0-557 GCF_000146605.3 Meleagris gallopavo
AGGAAATCACATCAACCATCGTTACCAGATTTGTTATTGAAACACATTATCAGCTTTGGCCAAACTTATGGAATTGGATACACTTCATTCTGCATACGAACAAGCATTTATATACAATAATTTACAGCAGAAAACAAACAGCCCTTCTATCAGTTGAATGCCTAAGTCCCCTTGGAAACCAATCTCTTACAACGACTTTGGGGAGAAAAAGAAAACATGTAGGAATCTGTAAACAGAAAATGAGCTTTTGCTGCTTCTAGGTGATGTCTGAAAGCCCTCCACCACCACTGCCTCACAGCATTGCTGCAGAAATGCACTAATGTTTGTTTTTTTTTAATTATTTTAAAAAAAGAACAGAAACCTTTGAGTAACTACGGTGGACAAAAGACACTACCTTAGAAAAAGGTGAGGACTTGGGACACAATGCAATTACTATGATACATCTGTATCTCGACTGACCAGCAGTAGGCTATAATTACCTCTGCAAGATTCGCACGCTACAAATTAATGCAAATGTTGATGAAAGTGAGCTTGAATCCTCTAACCTCCCATGTAGC
>NW_011110237.1:0-504 GCF_000146605.3 Meleagris gallopavo
TATTAGTGCAACTGAACTTACTGCTTTTTGTTTGGTCTCACTGCATGAAGCTTGGTAATATCAGTGATGCATCAAGTGTGTGACCATACTCCCTTCTAAAACCTGTTTTGATTTCCTCACATTTTCTTCTTGCATTTTGAGACTTCTAGGAAGTTGCACCATGTTACACATCTAGAATTATGGCTAAGGCAGCAAAAAAAAAAAAAACAACCCAAAACAAAAACCAAGAAATACTCACCTAGACTTCAGTTCTGAGGAGATGTTGTCAAAGAAAGACTTGGATTTATCATAATAGCAGTTGGGTCCCAGAAGGTCCTCCTCTGCATTGCCATCATTGTTTTGAGTTGCCACTCCAGGGTCCCCTTTCTCTTCCTCTGTCTCCGCTTTGTCATCTGAAGATAATAAAATGCATTACACTTCTTTGAGGCACACTGAAGACCCCATCTGCTCTCTTGGTCCTTCAAACAAAATTTGAGATGCTGCCACACGTAATGATGCAATCTC
>NW_011110238.1:0-523 GCF_000146605.3 Meleagris gallopavo
TTCCGTGTGCTGGATCACCGGTGGCTGGCTATGGTTTGCATTTGTCTGAGTAGTGTCTCCCGATCCTCCTACAGCTCCTCCCGTGTACTGGAGCACAGGTGGCTGGCTAAGGATTGTATTTGACGGAGTAGTGGCTCCCAATCCTCCTACAGCTCCTCTCCTGTACTTGAACATGGCTCCTCTCCTGTACTTGAACGTGGCTCCTCTCTTGTGCTTTAACACGGATGTCCGGATAATGAGTGGGTTTCTCGAGGTAGCATCACCCCATCCTCCTACAGCTCCTCCCATCTGCTGGGTCACTGGGGGCTGGCTCAGCATTGTGGCTGTCTGGTTATTGTCTCCAGATCCTCCTACAGCCCCTCCCATCTGCTGGCTCATGGGGGGCTGGCTGAGGATTGTGGCTGTCTGATGATTGTCTCCAGATCCTCCTACAGCCCCTCCCATCTGCTGGGTCACTGGGGGCTGGCTCAGGATCGTGGTTGTCTGATTATTGTCTCCAGATCCTCCTACAGCTCCTCCCATC
>NW_011110239.1:0-329 GCF_000146605.3 Meleagris gallopavo
GCAGAGTTAAAGTTGGAAGATGCCAGTGCTGTTGTTGGCCGGGGGCTTGCCAGCTGTCTGAAGCAATGCATGGAGAAGCCTTCCTATGCAACCAGCCCTCGGGTACACATCACAAAGACTTGCTTGGCAAGTGCTTTTTCAAGGGAAAACAGTTAATATGATTTTTTTTTTTCCCATAAAAAGACACAGACTGAAAACAGAGAATGGTATCCAAGTCTACGTAAAAAAATAAAAATAAAAAAAATTAGTAAAAAGACTAATAAAATAGAAAATTAACTCCATCACTGAAGCCTCTTCAGCTCGTGCACAGCACTCTGGAATAGGTGAGC
>NW_011110240.1:0-579 GCF_000146605.3 Meleagris gallopavo
TGAAGTTAATTCTGGAAGCATATTGCAGGTCTGTTCGTGGTAGCTGAGGGAATGATTCTAACCATGAGGAGAGCTATGAAACTGTGGCAGGTTGAGAGAAGGAAGAAGAAATAAGAATAGTTTGTTAGTTTCAATGGATTACAGTTGGTGCATGATTTGTGAGCAGTAGGCTGTGAAAAGCTTTACAAAATTCAGGAAGCTTTTTGCAAATGAGATGATTTTCAAATAGGCTAATATTAGGAGAATTGTGACACAATACACATATTATGCAGAAAAATGTAATAGCTGAAGATTCTCCTCAGAGTAGAAAAGTAGAGTAATTATAGTAGAAGTCATTACACTGCAGTGCCTTGTTTTCAGGAGGTAAGCAATGACGCATGAGGATAAGAGTACATATGTGACTTTAAAGCAGTTCATGTGTAAACAGCAAAAGTGAATGATTTATTAAGCTCAGATAAGCATCAGATGCAATGACAAACCAGTGACATGCAAATAAACAAGCAGGATGCCAAAGATTTGGTAGGACATCAGTAACAGCACTATGCTACAGTCTCTCTTAGCGGTAGGCAACAAAAGAAA
>NW_011110241.1:0-457 GCF_000146605.3 Meleagris gallopavo
AATAACCTAAAATATTTTGTATGTATACAGAATAAAACTACTGAAATGCGATCGCTTTTTTTCTTTTTTAATTAGTCACACATGCACAACAAATTCAAGGTTGAAAAGGAATACTGAATCAGGTTACACGCAAAGGGAAGAAAAAACAAAGGTATTTCAATTAGAACTTGTAAAGATCTAATGATTTCAATGATTTCACAGTACTCTGGTCTCAGAAGAACAACGAAAACAAGATTTGTATCTTTTCAGATCGGTCTTCTTCCCTTACTGACAAGATGCTACTCAGTCTACCCAAACTACAGCTGAAGGTGGAAACAGCACAGAATTAAAAAATGACAGAAAAAGAACCATGAACGAGCACTCTCCCTAATCAATGGAAATCACAGCTCATTCCCAATTGCATACTAGCCACTTCAGATGATTACCCTGTAATTAAACTAAGCTCATCAGCTCCAAG
>NW_011110242.1:0-555 GCF_000146605.3 Meleagris gallopavo
AACCCAACACAGAGAGGAATGGGAAAACCCAACACAAAGAGCAGTGGGTCAACCCAACACAGAGAGGAATGGGAAAACCCAACGCAAAGAGCAGTGGGTCAACCCAACGCAAAGAGCAGTGGGAAAACCCAACACAGAGAGGAATGGGAAAACCCAACACAAACAGCCATGGGACAACCCAACATGTGCCAACGCAGCGCTCAGAGTCCACCCCACTGCAGCCGCCCCATGCAGCCCCTCGTTGCAGCCCCACAAAGCAGGGATGGATCCCCCCACTCCCCCCCGCCACGGCACAGGGACCCGGAGCCGCTGACCCCCATCACCACTGCGTCTTCCCCAAAATTCTCGCAAAGGGGACGGTGACACGAGCAGCACGGGGACAGCCACGCTCACCTCAAACCCTCACTGCCCACGAGGGGGCTCGGCGCCCACCCCCAGGGGGCTCCTGAGCGTGGGGCTGCTGGGTGGGAAGAGGATCGGGAAGGAAACAGCGGCAATCCTGCCTTCCGACGGCGCACCAACGCTCCGCGTGCGAGCAGCTCAGTCTGCACCCGC
>NW_011110243.1:0-572 GCF_000146605.3 Meleagris gallopavo
AAAATAATTCTATGATTCTATATGTCTATCTTCACCATAGCTGTATATCACATGCAACGTCACAGAAATTGGCAAGTGCACAAACGTGGTCAATGGTATCACCTGTGGTAACTGACAAAAAAAGTCAGTCTCTCACTATTTCTGGGATGTGGTAAATATTCATCAAAACTTAAAATAAATTTGGGCAGTTTAACTGTGCAGTGTAGGAATTTGCCAAATTACATTTCTTTGAAAGAAAAATAATCCATATTCCTAAAAATTCAGTGCAGTATGACAATGTATTATAGCTTCTGTTGTTCTGCTGTTCCTCTAAATGCAATGATTTTTTTCTTTACATAGGGTATATTTCCACTGTCCTGAAACACTGGCTATGTACACTGCAAAGCTCAGAAGCAATAGGTCTGCTTGAGGCAGGAAATATTTGACTTTATGTAACCAGTTCAATAGACTTGTTCACCATGTTTTCAAGAAATGCTTACACTGTATACATTCATGTACATATATATGTCATTATATGCCTATATAAATATATACATGCGTTCATATGTTTATATGTTATGTATGTACACAAA
>NW_011110244.1:0-169 GCF_000146605.3 Meleagris gallopavo
TCTGTGCCGCCATGGGGTGCCAGGTTTTGTACCCTGGGATCCCGATGCCAGCTCTGTGCCATGGGGCACCATGGAATGTGATGGGGTGCCACGGGATGTCAGGTCTGTGCCACAAAGTTCCATGGGGTTCCAGGTTTTATGCCATGGGGTTCCTGTGCCAGGTGCCAGG
>NW_011110244.1:189-564 GCF_000146605.3 Meleagris gallopavo
CAGGTGCCAGGAGACTGTGCCATGGGGTCCCTGCACTTGGTGCCAGGTTTGTGCCATGGGGTCCCTGTGCCAGGCGCCAGGTTCGGTGCCATGGAGCCCCTGCTTTGGGTGCCAGGTCTGTGCCTGGAGACACCATGGGGTGCCAGGTCTGTGCCATGGAGTCCCTGCTTTGGGTGCCAGGTCTGTGCCATGGGTTGCCATGAGATGCCAGATTTTGGTCATCGCCACCTGCAGTAGCCCTGTCTCTGCCCTGCATCCAGCAGCCCCACACAGCTCGTTAACCCGTGCCATTAACAGCTCCTCCATTTCTGTTTGCAATGAGCCGCGTCCCCAGGGGTGGGGGTCAGTGGGAGAGCAGCCCCGGCAGCCCCCGGC
>NW_011110245.1:0-868 GCF_000146605.3 Meleagris gallopavo
GCTGGAGACCTGTAACCAGTGGTGTCCCCCAGGGGTCTGTGCTGGGTCCAGTCTTGTTCAACATCTTCATCAGTGACCTTGATGAGGGGATAGTGGCCACCCTCAGCAAGTTTGCTGATGATACGAAGTTGGGAGGATTGGCTGACACGCCTGAAGGCTGTGCTGCCATTCAGCGAGACCTGGACAGGCTGGAGAGCTGGGCAGTAAGAAACCGGACGAGGTTCAACAAAAGCAAGCGTAGGGTCTTACACCTAGGGAGGAATAATTGCATGCACCAATACAGGCTGGGGATGAGCTGCTGGATAGGAGCTCTCAGAGAGGGACCTGGGCATCCTGGAGGACGACAGGTTGGCCATGAGCCAGCAGTGTGCCCTCGTGGCCCAAAAAGGCCAATGGCATTCTGGGGTGCATTAAGAAGAGCGTGTCCAGCAGGTCGAGGGAGGTGACTCCCTCCCCCTCTACTCTGCCCTGGTAAGGCCTCATCTGGAGTACTGTGTCCAGTTCTGGGCTCCCCAGTACCAAAAAGACAGGGATCTCTTGGAAAGAGTCCAGCGGAGGGCCACAAAGATGGTGAAGGGCCTGGAGCATCTCCCCTATGAAGAAAGGCTAAGTGAACTGGGTCTGTTTAGCCTTGAGAAAAGAAGACTGAGAGGGGACCTGATCCAGGTTTATAAATATCTGAGGTGTGGCGGCCATAGCGGTGAGGCCAGTCTCTTTTCAGTGGTACGTGGAGACAGGACGAGGGGAAACGGACATAAGCTGCAGCACAGGAAGTTTCGCACGAATGTGCGTAAGAACTTCTTCACGGTGAGGTGACGGAGCACTGGAACAGGCTGCCCAGGGAGGTTGTGGAGTCTCCTTCTCTGGA
>NW_011110246.1:0-949 GCF_000146605.3 Meleagris gallopavo
CCTGGAGCATCTCCCTATGAAGAAAGGCTAAGTGAACTGGGTCTGTTTAGCCTTGAGAAAAGAAGACTGGAGAGGGGACCTGATCCAGGTTTATAAATATCTGAGGTGTGGCGGCCATAGTGGTGAGGCCAGTCTCTTTTCAGTGGTACGTGGAGACAGGACGAGGGGAAACGGACATAAGCTGCAGCACAGGAAGTTTCGCACGAATGTGCGTAAGAACTTCTTCACGGTGAGGGTGACGGAGCACTGGAACAGGCTGCCCAGGGAGGTTGTGGAGTCTCCTTCTCTGGAGATATTCAAGTCTCGCCTGGACGCCTACCTGTGCAACCTGGTATAGGGAACCTGCTTTGGCAGGGGGGTTGGTCTCGATGATCTCTAGAGGTCCCTTCCAACCCCTACAATTCTGTGATTCTGTGATTCTGTGATTCTTGCTTTTTTATTTCCTATCTCTTTTCTATTGCCCATCTCCCCTGCCCCATATCCCTAAGCAACTAGGATTTGTAATAAACTGGTTGGACTAACATTTGACTCATTGTGTCTTAATCTTGCCATCGGGTATATATATATTAAAAGAACCTCTTCTCCTTCCTATAAATTGGAGACACTATTGAGGTGTTACTACTCTCCTCTGTTGCTGTTTCATATAGGAAATTGGTATTAGGAGCTGGATACAGTTTCCTACACAGAGAATCTTTGTCTCCTGTTTTACAGAAACTTTTTTTACTTGGCATTCTCTTGGTTGTTTCTGCTTCCTGTCTATTATTTTTCCCTTTAGTTTTTAGTAGTAATTTTTCTTCATTTAATAAAAAAAAATACTTTTTGGTCTGTATGTCTCCAGCAATGGACTGCAATATAATTCCTAGGAGGATCTTGTTTCTGAATAATCACTTGGATCTGAGTAGCTTAAACTGTACTGTCATGCTCCCACCCTCCTCCCCCACCCCAAAAA
>NW_011110247.1:0-1360 GCF_000146605.3 Meleagris gallopavo
TTTTTTTTTTTTATGCCATCAGATATAGCTTTTCTTTCACGTTCACTTCTGAACTGTGAGTGCTTGCCATTTGCTTGAGTCATTATATTTATGGTAAGTCATGAAAAAGCCATGAGGATGGTAGTGGTGTTGGATGAGTGCCTGTCCTTTTCTTCATCTTGGAACAGCAATAGACCTTGGGTGGGTGTCCTCCCATTTTTAGGCGAGTTATTGTGGTTATTATACAATTTAGGTATCCTAGATGAAAATAACGTATTACCTAATATAGAACAGTCCAGGAAACAATATGATGCTGATGCTGCATTTTCCCAGTTGTATTTCAAGGTTGGTTTGCTGTCTTTAACTGTATCCTGGAGCAGCGTAAGATGGTGTGGCTATTCCTGTTAAAATAGGAACAACCAGGACTATCTTCTGTTCTGATCAGAGAATTATCCTAGAAGTTGAAATGCTCGGTTATTTACGTGGCACAAACAACCTTATCCAAGGACACATATTCATCTACAAGGAAACAACCAACCTTTGAAATAAAACAGGGCAACTTTTCTTCTGATAAGGAGTAAACACAAGATTGCTAAATTGTTTTCAGGGGTAACCTATTCCTCTGTAGTATTGATTACTGAACAGGTCTTCTGTGACATCTCAGAATGTGATTCATACATATTGGCCCGCACAGTAACTTGGCAGGCAGCTGAAAAACAAACAAACCTCATTGCCCTACCCCTCCACCCCTGCAGTCCCACATTTGTTCCTTTGGCATCCTAATCCTGATTTCTTGAAGCTGAGTGCTCACTGAGCACTGTGGTCTCCTCCTAAATGAGCTGTTGTGCAAGTGATGCTCAGGCAGAGGGGGGTCTGATTCCCAAGCCTTGCTGGTTGCTTTCGACTCCAACTCGTACACCTCAGGCATCGAAGGGTCTATAACAGGCATACATGTTCATTATTTTCTGTTTGATTTAATTTCAGATGAATCAGAAATTGGGTATGAATTCAATGAAAAACGAAGGTAGGGAAAATAAATGTTTCTTAAGACTACTCATGGGGTAGGCTGCAAAGCAAATTCCTCACGTATCACTCAGCTAAACAGAAACGCGCTATCATACATCATCTGAACATGACTTGTGTCACAACAGATCTGCTGCAAGTGCCCAAAAGTAAACACCCACTCAAAGGGTTCGTGTTTGAGCAGAACTGATAACTGATTAACTGAAAATCGATTCATCAGAAAGGTGAACAGAGAACTGCCCCTTTTTGAGGCACTATGATTAATCCTTCTTACGCGCTGAGTGATACGTGAGGAATTTGCTTTGCAGCCTACCCCATGAGTAGTCTTAAGAAACATTTATTTTCCCTACCTTCGTTT
>NW_011110248.1:0-621 GCF_000146605.3 Meleagris gallopavo
TTCTCTAAGGTTTCTGTACAGCATGGGGAGAGATGATAGATAGTAAGAGCTTAGGTATTTTGGCTGTGGTGGAGGTAACAGGTCTACTTAAGGTAGATAGTGAGGAGATGTACCCTTGGCTCTAGCAGGCAGACAACTCTGACAGCAGAGCTGTGAGGAGGAACTTTGTGGAATTCCTGTAACTGTCTAATTATACCAAGAACATTACAAGATTACATAAGAGAGGTCTGGCCTGGGAAACCACAACTACAATTGATACTTTAAATGCTCCTCTTGTAGAAGACTTCCTATAACGAATGGTGTTACTAGCACATACACATCTAGAAACATCCCAGGGAATATCTTCCTCACACATACAATAACACGGCAGTGTAACAATGTCTAGTTAAAAAAAAAAAAATCAACTTCTGAAACTTCTAATTTATTGATCAAAACAGAAAGCTGTGAGAATGTGGTTCCATCGGAGTGGTGGTGTGAGGTTTGTAATTGCACTGATGTTGGACAGTTTATGTGAAAATAAGAGAGAGACACACTGGTTGGAGAGAGCCTTACTGAAAAAATTTTGCTGCAACTCATACAGCATGCTTAAAGGGAAGTTTCAGAAGTTGATTTTTTTTTTTT
>NW_011110249.1:0-512 GCF_000146605.3 Meleagris gallopavo
TGAGGGAAGGCAGTGTTTTATGTAATTTCCCATGCCTTCTGCGTGCACTAAATGTTAATTTTAATAGGGAAATGGATGATACTTTCTCTTGGAAGCCTTAGTGAAAATAACACCTACACATCAGGGGTTTATATAAAACCACCCCAAAGTTTAACTTCATATAATGCTTTCTGGAAAGTTTGGTCTAATCTTCTGCATAGAATTAAACTGAGGAACAAGAAGACAAGACATGTAGCAGTTACATAAAACACTGCCTTCCCTCACAGCCCAGAATACACTGTCCCTGTCTATGTGTATATACAGATTTATATATGCACCTCTATATGTGTGATGTATTAGTGGAAGCCCTGGTTCCTTCCTTCTGGATGTGCCTGTTGGGGGCTGCTGAAGTTCAGAACTGCTTTCTTATACAGAAGAAGCCATGCTGGTCTTGCATTACAAATCGTGCTCCTGAGAGCTGCTGTGATATCAGGGCATGTGCTGTGCTGTGAGGGAAGGCAGTGTTTTATGTA
>NW_011110250.1:0-654 GCF_000146605.3 Meleagris gallopavo
GGGAGCCTTTAAAACAAAATGAACGGAAGCTCTCTTGGAGCATTAACATCACAGTGATCGTGGGGCCAGCACAAACCATCCCAACACGAAGCATCCCAACACGGATGCTTTGTTCTGAGGCATCCAAAGAGGGAGAAACGCTCCCTTCCCCGTGCTGAGAAGGGTGCCTGAATCCTGACGGCGGCGGATTGCCGCACTTTTATGGACTGTGGGAAGCAGGTTGCTATGATACAGTCAGAGGCATTTTCATGAATCCTGTGGCAAATAACACTGAATCCTGCTTAAGCATACGAACAGCAAGTCAGCTCTCCCATCACCCTGCCTCGGAAACAACAGGAGCAATCACTGAAAGAGATTTTATGTGTTATAATTATCCTATCTGCATACAAATGCACCATTTTCTTTGGGGCTGTGTTTAGTCAAGTCTTTTTCCCACCTGCATTCCTCAGGGTCTACCTTTTCCAATGGGCCTTCAGCCACCTGCTCCATCCCCATTTTGGTATTTTTGCACCTGCACTTCGGCAGTCCCCCACCTCCATCTGTTACAGCACACAGATTGCACCACGCACTGTGCAAAGCATGGTTGCTTATGAGCAGAGGGGTCTACCTTTTCCAATGGGCCTTCAGCCACCTGCTCCATCCCCATTTTGGTAT
>NW_011110251.1:0-1302 GCF_000146605.3 Meleagris gallopavo
GGTGGATTACTGTGCCAATTCCTTCAAAGAAGGAAGAATTATTGAGAGGGAACAGAATGCTTTTGTGGTCCCTTTCTTGGCTGCCCTCCATGTCCAAAACATATATTCTGTGACCTTCAGAGTATTATTTGAGGTACAAATTGAAGCAATGCATTTCAGAAGACACACATTTTCAGTCACAAGGCAGATAAAAGTGTCTGTGTTTTGTGATTACAGGAACTCTCCAAATGCCAGAACAATGTTTTCACCAGGTGTTTGCTCCTCCATCAACATTTTAACCATATAAGCCACTGTTAGTGTTTTGTTTGTTGGTTTGTTTGTTGGCCTGTTTTATAGCACTCTGGAGACATCCATGACAGTAAAGTCTTTAAAACATAAAAAATGCAGAATTTCAACAACTACACCACAACACTTCTTTGTAATCCTTCCGATTTTTTTTTTTTCCCCAAAGCTTCAGAATCTGTGTGACAGAGTTATCCTATTACCATTTCAGCCTCTAAATAATTTATTTGTCAAATAGAAAACACGAATTCCTAATTGCTGATTGGATTTCTTTTTCTCTCAAAGATTTTAAGAAGATTGTGAATGGCACGCATGCAAATGTAAAACATCTGCAATTATTCATTTCCAGTTTTTTTCCCTTAGCAAAACAGTTTTGTCCATGTTCTGACACCATTATTAGTTTCTCCAGCAGTCTCATTCTCACTGCCTTGCTGATCTCTTCTTATGGGATTAAGTTATCAAGTTGCTCCATCCCCAGAGCTTTCTGTAACAGCAGTTCTAGCAATAGTTCTACAGATCCAGTGCTAAAGAGAGATCTGCAGACTGTGCCACAAAGTATATGATGAAAGCATCTCTTAAATGCACTCTTTGCTGAACTGGGTACATTAGGGTAATCCAGGAGTTCTGCCCAAACCCCAAAGCATTAACTCCAAAGTGCTAAAGTGGAAAGACTGGAAAAGTGGAGAAAATGTTGTTCATGCATCCTGGGAAACTCTGGCAGCTTTGTGCCATGGTAAGAGGCCCTTTCTCCAGCAAGATAAGGACACATCAGTTTTGCTGAAGTGAGATCGTGCTTTCTTGGGAAGGAAAAGAAATACATAAATAAAGTTAAACATTCCTCAGAAATATTTTTGGCTGAGACTTTTTCAATCCACATCTTTAACCTTTTGAAACGTTTTTATTATTCGATTTTTTTTTTTTTTGACATGACTTTTTTTCCATTTACATTCAACATTTTGGTCACTTATCTACTAATCTGTTGTAAAATGCGTCAGTGCTTCAAAACCATGTCTAAAGACA
>NW_011110252.1:0-891 GCF_000146605.3 Meleagris gallopavo
CAACAGAGCATACCGCAGTACACCCATGCTCCAAACGTCTGCCTAAAAAATAAAAGGACAAGTTTACAAACCTGAAGCACCTCCAATGGCTTACTGACAGATTGCATTGTCTGCCCTTGCCAAAGGCTACATATAGCCCATGAAAAGCTGGCTCTTTCCCTCCGCAAAAAAACCTTATGGTCCCAAAGAAAGCACATAACCCTCATTCAAATGGTCCTCCACTCAACTTAAAGCACTACTAAACCCATATCTTCATCTCAGCTCATCACCCTGCTGCAGTACCTGCAGTATCTACAAGGATTTCTCTGGCAAAAAATGAAATCAAACCCATCACAAGGGATTTGGCACAGTTACGTGCTCCTGGCTACAACGAGAGCTGGCAGCAGTCACCTGCAGTGACCAGCAGTCTGTGGAAAACAAACAAACAAAGCAAGAATTAGAAGCCAACAGCAGCGGTGCAGTGGTACCTGAAAGAATTGCTCCATCTGAACAGCAGAGCAATCCAAGAAGTACGAGGGCATTCCAAACTAGACCACTTGGGACAGATTAACAACTGCAAGCAGTGGGTTCCAAAGTTCCAGACAGGAAATCAAAGCTGGAAAAACTCTGCACCTTTTCCTCTCTCAATCTTTAGTACATTGTGCATCACAAGGGAAGCAAGTCTTCACACACAGCTGGGAAGCTAAAGACAAGGCTGACAACCCGTGTCAGATCCTGAGACTGCACAAAAGTTTGACAGATGATGGATAATTCACAGAGCACATTGCTCTTTCCAAAACTTACTAAGAGAAGGACATCTCTGAAGTTGCTGTTTTACAGAGCCCTAAGGTGGAGAACGATTGGTGGAGACAGAGAAGGATTAGCCAGAGACAACCCAGCCAGCTGTGTGAG
>NW_011110253.1:0-728 GCF_000146605.3 Meleagris gallopavo
CTGCCTCTGCCTGCCCACCCCATGCCTGCACACGCCTCGTGCTGGCCGCCGTCTTGTTACCGTGGCCGCTCTGAGGAGGAGGCATTTGAGGTCCACATCCCACCAATCTGTCTTCCCAACAACCTAATCTCTTCCATTTGATCTCCACCTTTCCCAAGGATTCCATCTGCATAGCTTACGTCTCCCTGCCCCCAACTGGCCAGCTGCCTCACCTCAGTATCTTCCTTGTAGAGAAGGGCCCCAATCTGAACACGCTACTCCAGGTGCAGCCAGGTATAGAGGAACAATTGCATCCCCGCTCCTGCTGGCTGATACAAGCCAGGATGCCGCTGGCTTTCCTGGCTGTCTGGGCACACTGCGGGCACATGTTCAGGTGGCTGTTGACTAATGCCCCCAGATCTTTTTCCACCACGTACGCCATCCACTCTGCCCCAAGCCTGTAGCGCTGCATGGGGTTGTTGTGACTCAAGTGCACTTGAATCTTGCTGAGCCTCATACAGCTGGCCTCAGCCCACCGATCCAGCATCATCTGAAAACTTACTGAGGGTGCATGCAATCATCCAGGACACCAGTAAAGGTATGAAACAAGACCGGCGCCAGTACTGACACCTGGGGATCGCCGCTAGAGAAATCTTCAGTCTGAACAGCTACACCATTGGAAAGACAGAATGGGTCCTGCTAAGGCAGATCCTTCTCACTGGCTCAGGCAAGGCTCTTAGCAAGACCAC
>NW_011110254.1:0-600 GCF_000146605.3 Meleagris gallopavo
GACAGTGTTCAGTGTGTAGTTTTCACTTTTGACATGTGCTTGTCTTGTTTGTGTCTCTCTGCTGTGTGCGGAGTCTATCTAAATGTCTCTACGGTGACGTTCGCTAAGGCCTTTCTCATATTTGATTCTGTTCTCCCCTGTCTACTCTTTATGTCCTGACATTTTTCTGCGCCAAATGGTGTCTGCCTTAGGCTGTAATTGTTACAGCTTTCGAGGAGGATGAAAAAGGGAAGTACAACAATTATTACACATAAAGGTAAAAAATTGGCCTTTTTCTTTTTTCCCTAGTAATTAAAAATCAAAGTTATTCTTACCAAGTAGAGGATGGTATCAAGTCCAAAATATTCAACTCATTTTAGTTCTACGGGATGACTGTGCCATATCATACCAGACCCCCTGTTTTTAGGGAGAAAGCTACTAAAACTTTGGCCAAGCTATGATGACTTCAAAAGCAATCTTTGTTTTTTTTTTTGTTTTTTTTTTTAAATAATTTTGTTAATTTGGCTACAAATCCTCGTTTCATTCTATTCGTTTCAGTCCGTTTTCACGGTGCTCAGTGCTGATGAAGTCTTCAAAATATTTAGAGAGACTTCTGTCATG
>NW_011110255.1:0-511 GCF_000146605.3 Meleagris gallopavo
AAAACGAGAACAGCAACAAAGCAAAGGTGATAAAACATTCTGTGACAGTACAGTGGAGGTTACATCCATCTAATCCTTCCACTTTATCCCACTAACAGCAGCTAAAACTACTGGCCCTCCCCACCTCCCCTCCAAAAAAATATTAAAAAGTAAACTGTTTCTCTCATTTAGGAGCAGTGGGATTATTTATTTTTTTTGAGGGCACTGGGTATTTGCCAACATCTCAAAAAATTCTGAAACTAAAATAACAAATGAAAACAGTGAAGGTGGGAGTGACATGACCCATGCAAGATGCTCATGACACCTTGGTTCACATCTCCTCAGAGCAAGTGGCCTGTAAAGAAAGGAAAAGTTTGTTACATCAAGTAAACAGCAACTAAAATGGACAGTTAAGATATAGCAAGCAAAATCTGAACTAGATAGAACTGGACACACAGCTGAACTATTATTACAGTGTTGCAACTATTCCTGTTAGCAGGTTTTGGTGACTGAGAGCTGACAATCTTTCTCC
>NW_011110256.1:0-1316 GCF_000146605.3 Meleagris gallopavo
CTCACTTCTCCAGTAGCACCACTCAAAAAACAGCACAGCCTTCCCGAACACTCTCTACGTTGCCAGAAACACAGGAAACTCAGCTCCAAGAAACTAATTCACCCAATCACACACCACTCACTTTTGACCTCTGCTCTGGCACCTCATCATCATTCATCCGCTCTCCTGACTCCTCTGCAGTCTCAGAACAACTGGAAAAATCCCGCACAAAATCCCCTTTTTTTCAGGCTGCACACTCCATCCTGTGCTGAGATCCTTCTATAGACAAACTCCACCTGTAAGAAGCTTTGGGTATTCAGAAGAGGGCTTTTGCTGCAATTGTAGCCAAAGTTCAAGCCAGCCAGCAAAAATAGAGAGTAAACAGCACCCGTGGACACAATTCCACTGCTTTGTTACCCTAATGAGAGAAAGTCAGTTTCTGCTTATCTTCTTAACAGCTCAACAATTCAGTGACATCCTCCATTCTTTCTTCTTCTCACAAATTCCAGAGTAGAATACAGAATCCTATTTGCCAGGCAACATGCTAGTGTGTGTTTGCAATATGGGATTCTGCTTCTCTCCAGAAAAAAATAATTCATTTTGCCATGCCATGGACGGTCTCATATTGATTAATATTTTCTTGCACACAAGTGCTAGCGCCCCATAAACATCCACCTAGCATGCTATCAATCTCAACTTTCTGAGATAACTAAAAGTCTTAATAAACCTAGGCACCAAACAGGCACGGTACTCTTACCAGCATTGCCCAGCTGATGAGGAATGTCAACGAGTCACTTGCTTGGGTCAGGCCCCACTAGGTACTTGATCAAGTTCCTTCCTCCATCTCTCTTCTTCTTCTGTAGCCCAGCACACAGAGGTCTCCCGATGCAGCTCCAGAGGCCACGGTGTCCATTGTGCCAAGAATGCAGGCATGGGGCTGAAAAGCATTGGAGAATGCGGGCATCGATCCCGCTGCCTCTCACATGCTAAGCGAGCGCTCTACCACTTGAGCTAATTCCCCAGCACACAGCCTCCAACTCACCTCACCTCCCCTCAGCTCTCACAGAGAAACCTCTCACCCACGTGGCCCTGCACACTACTCTTGCCCACCCAGCACCCTTCTTCACAAACCCAACAAACACTCCCAACTTCCAGCTGCTGCTGCTGCTCCCTTCAAACATACAGGTGCTCAACGCCAACACCACCTGCCCTATCTTCTACACAAACCACCACAGAGCAACGTCCTCTTCTCCACGGCCCGCCAGAGCTCCGGCCTCCAATCCCATCAAACACAAGATGCGTGGCCAGCGTTCCAAATGCACCAGTGCTGCAGACTC
>NW_011110257.1:0-434 GCF_000146605.3 Meleagris gallopavo
TGCCTCACCTGTGAAGCTGGGTTAGGTAGCAGTGTGTTCTGGAGAAGTAATGTCCTTGCCTTCACAGAAAGATGGTGGTTCCTCATCCTCTGATGAACTTTGTTCTTTAGGAATACCTTGAATCAGCCCAGGACGTGGAATCAAATGCAGAGAATTGGAGAGCTATCAAGAGCAGCCATCTGCTGGCTCGTTCTAGCTTTACTACAATGAAATTTGCTTCGGGAGATGTCCGTCAGTGCAGAGAGGCACTTGAAAGGTATTGTTTTATCTTTACTGCGTTTAAAAGCCAACCAAACAGAAACAATCCGGAACAGAATCTTTTTTTCTGAGTCACAGAACACCTAGCAGGCATCAGTTTCCCTGAGTAACCAGTTTGTGGACAGGAGAGGAGTTTCTCTGCACTGACCACAAGGAGGTTCTTAGCAGGCTTGAAG
>NW_011110258.1:0-334 GCF_000146605.3 Meleagris gallopavo
AGATATTCAGCTTTTATTTTAATATAATTAATTTACTGAATGATCTTTTATTTTTCCCCACGTCGTTTAGAATATTCATTATGAAGCCTCTTATTTAAAAAGATTAATTAGTAAAAAAATATTTTCCTAAATAAGGAATTAATAGCTTATATTTATTTCATTCATTCTTGATTATTTCCACTGGGTAAAAAGGAAGAACCTTCAAAATTTGAAGTATTTTTTTTTTTTTTCTTTTAATATATCTATACATTCTCAGAATATTTATAAATCCATTTATTAATTAATAAGAAATTATTCAGGTATCAGTCATGTCAGATGTCTTAATCTTTGAGGG
>NW_011110259.1:0-513 GCF_000146605.3 Meleagris gallopavo
CACCAGCCTGTGCCACTGTGCCACACAGCGTGCCACCGTGTGACAACGAACTCAGTCAAAGACGTGGCCTCATTCTCAAAGAGTGTTTCATTTTACCTTTCAACTTCACATTTTAAGCTCCTTCTGAGACTTCTGCCTTAAAATTAAGCCCTCGTGAAGTATTTAACAGCTCAGGTCCCATTTATTAACCCAATACAATGTCTACAATGACTACAACTTCATAAAATGAAGACTGCAATGACAGTTAACTCTGGGACCACATATTGTTACTGTGCTATGATTCAAACAACAGCTCCTCTTAGAACTTCAGAGGTGTCTCAAACACGGACATGAGTACACATGAGATTGAATTAGAGAGTCTCCTTAATGTCTGTGACACGTGCCCCTGGAAGACAGCAAAGCTCTCCGGAGAGGTTGTCTGGGCAGCAGATGGGGGCCTCGGTGCCTCCCGGCATGGAGTCCCAGTCACTGAGACAACGCCGGGCAACCAGTGCCCAGCAGCTGCTCCCTGGC
>NW_011110260.1:0-399 GCF_000146605.3 Meleagris gallopavo
AGCAAAATGTCCACAATAATGCAACAAGTCACCATTTGTATTTCAGTATTTCCTCTGAATACTCAAATGCTCCAAAAAAAGAAAAAGAAAAAAGAAGACCAAATGAAACCAAAACAAAAAACCCTAAAGCAGAGGCTAAATACCAGCAAAAATAATTCTTTGGTATTACACCTTACTGTGCTAGGAGTCTTACCAGCCACAAATTATTTATTTATAGAACAAAGAAGAAAACTTTGAAGAACATAAATATATTAAAGCTCAAGCCTTACACTTATTTGCTGTATAAGCTTTTGGTGTATTGGCAGGAACTCTTCTAAGAGCAGTCTTCCTAAACTAGACAAGTCAGTAAAACTAAAGTCAAAAATGCCAGCAAGGAATGGAGCAGGAGGCATTAATGAG
>NW_011110261.1:0-305 GCF_000146605.3 Meleagris gallopavo
GAACCTACGAACCACTGAGAAAGACTAAATCAGGTAAAGGAGTTTAAAAGATCTCCTATTGTCCTTGCGCAGTTTAATTTTATTGCTTTTGAAGTAAAAAAAATCCTTAGTTTGACATTCAGTGCGTAGGTTTGGGTGGGGAGGGATTTATCTTCTCAGCTTGGGAACTTGAGTTGATGCAGAAGGGAGATGGACTGTGGATGTTATTACCACAAGTGAGCACCACAAGTGAGCACACCAAGTGTGCTGTGTTGTGTGATGAGGGATTGGTGTTCTATAGAAACAAGGACAGAACAAAGTTCAGA
>NW_011110262.1:0-311 GCF_000146605.3 Meleagris gallopavo
GTCTCCATTTTGTGCTCACTGAGGATCAGCACAAAAACTATCAGAATTTATAGTATAATTCTTAGGATGAGGCATTACCCATGCAAAAAGAGAGAGCAAGAGATGTATACACCTTTTCACCCACAGCAGTTTAATCCACCTTCTCAAATGTTTAGCCCAGCTTCGGTTTCAGTGTGACTTGTGCTGCACCAACTCAAATGATCAAGTTGCTCATATCAAAGCTGGCATCTATTAACCCTGTATAGATCATGTAGAAGAAATAGTGTTTTAGGGGGGGAGCTCAGTGTTATGCATACATGCTGTAACCTACC
>NW_011110263.1:0-484 GCF_000146605.3 Meleagris gallopavo
TAGCTTTGGATGGTTCCAAAGGTGAAAAAAAGAGACAAAAGAAAAAGAAGCATAGACAAAACTCACTTTCATTAGAGAAGGAAATATGATGGCTTTTATTTTTTTCTTTTGCTTTATGGTTTATAGTTAATTCTCTGCTATGATTGGTTATCTCTGGGGTTGTGTAGCATACCAGCTTTGCTTATGCTTTGTTGCCACTTTGCAATGCTTCACAAAATTTCACATTTTAAAACAACTCCTGGTGGTATTTTATTTAACAGAATAATTTTATTGTTGGCACCATCACAAAGGAGGGCTCTGCTCCTCAAAGCTTCATTTACAGAAATTATGTCTGAATATTTGTGAGATCATGAGTAACTGTATAAAAAAATATAATGAAATATTTATAAAAATAAAGGCATTTCATGGGGAAGTGTAACACATAAGGATTTTTAAGCAATAGATGTTATTAATAATTATTAAAATAATTTCATTAAAAAAGTAT
>NW_011110264.1:0-516 GCF_000146605.3 Meleagris gallopavo
ACTAACAGCAGTAACCGAGCTGAACAGCACCATGTAATGTGAAATTGTGGGGAACAACACCAGCCACTTATTCTATACTGCAATGAAGCAAAAGAATCTTATAAGGAAAGTGAATCCTGACCTAAACCAATTTGTTTCCCAATAAGGCACTTTGTTCTTTGAGCTGATTTATTAACAGCAAATACAGGTAACAAGTGCTGGAGAAGAACCATATTAACAGATTCATATCATTACCGACATGGAAAAACACACATATGATATGCTAGGATTTAGGGTAAGTCATTTCTTCTGCAAAATCTTCCTTACACTCTATAATTCCTTACACTAAATCTAGTTATATGTTTATTATTATTATTATTATTATTATTATTATTATTATTTTGTTCTCTCCCATTCAGTTAATAGAAGCTAAAGTAATATTTTGAGTTTACGTTGATGTTTCTATGTCCTTGGAGCTATTTTTTTTTCTTTCAATAAGATAGTATTTCTGTCTAAGTTCTGCAGAGCACTGCTCTG
>NW_011110265.1:0-749 GCF_000146605.3 Meleagris gallopavo
AGCAAAGTCTGCTTGAGAAGAGATGAAATAGGATAAGTGGCTTGCTGGTCATCACCCAAGAATTGGGTGATTAATTAAAGTTTGTTTAAACAATTTTTACTGCACACTGTACAAAAATGAGTTTAGCAAGGTCTTCACTTCTGACATAGTCCAGTATTTGAACACCACCTATATACTCAAAGCAGATCTATAAGAAAGGAATAAAATTTGATTTTCACAGACAAAAAAATATGAGGCACAAGAGGTGATGTGTTCATGCTCATACGGATCTTACTGTTACTGAAATGTGATTAAAACTGATGAGGAATCATAATTTCCCATTGCTTAACAGTCTTGCCAGTAACAACCTCATTTTTTAATGTTGTAGAAAATTCTAAGATTAATGTCAGTGGGGCTCAGGTTGTTCAGAAACTCTGGTTTAAATTAGATAGATTAGATTAGATTAGATTAGATTAGATTACATAGCTTTTGTAGTTTGAGCATGGCTTCTCGTTTCTGAACAAAGTCTGTATGACCACTTCAGGACATTATTCAGTAAAGTCATTTTGCAATCTGTTAGCACCAAAAGAAAGGGTGACATCAAGGATTTCAAAATAAATCAAGGTGCTGAAAAAGAAAAGTTGGAACATTGAAAGTAGTTTGACATTCTGAATGCTCTTCCTGGCTTAGAGACTGATAGACATTTGCTTGTATTTGGTGCTTAGTATTGGAGATAACAGGGTGAAGAGAGAGGGCAAATGGCTTAAGTT
>NW_011110266.1:0-497 GCF_000146605.3 Meleagris gallopavo
GACTCTGGCTCGTAGTCTTGACGCCACACCGCATCATTGGTAATGATGGGATCCAGGAAACTGACACCTGGAGCCTCATATGGGTTCAATTGTTTCTTGCTAATTGGCATACTGTGTTCTTTCTGTTCCTGTGTGAGTGTTCATGGGACCACCCTGTGCAAAGTTTGCTGTATTGCACTGTTGACACCACTGTTTTCTGTGCACTGAAGCAAACGTTCATCTCTACGTGCAGTTCCCTGGTCATAATCCACCGATTTGAACAGATGCACTGATCCAGACACTTTTCATTTTGTGTGTGACAGCCGTGCGTTGCCGTCCAGAACATGGCTTCACATTTAAGTCCCTATTGCCACTGCTGAAACGCAACACCCACTGCATCTGCTGTTTGGCCTTCCATTTCTGTGTCAGCGTGAATCAATGAATGTGAAGGGGGTGCAGTTTGTTCCACATGGAAACATCAAAATCCACACCTTTGCTTCGAGTGGCCTTGATTTGAA
>NW_011110267.1:0-622 GCF_000146605.3 Meleagris gallopavo
TATATCTACAATTCTTCATCACATGGCTGCGGGTTGTGTTAAGTCGACCAGGACAAAACTGGTCCACAGATGGCTGTGAAATCTGAATTGGCAGCTGAAGTATAGAACAACGTTCTCTTACTGAAGAGACAAAGGCAACTGACCCAGGATATCACCAGGTCTTCTCCAAGGCTTGTAGCTCGGACAAATACACAGCTTGGGCTTCAAGCCTGCTAAGAACCTTCCTTTGTGGTCAGTGCAGAGAAACTCCTCTCCTGACCACAAACTGGTTACTCAGGGAAACTGATGCCTGCTAGGTGTTCTGTGACTCAGAAAAAAAGATTCTGTTCCGGATTGTTTCTGTTTGGTTGGTTTTTAAACGCAGTAAGGATAAAACAATACCTTTCAAGTGCCTCTCTGCACTGACGGACATCTCCCGAAGCAAATTTCATTGTAGTAAAGCTAGAATGAGCCAGTAGATGGCTGCTCTTGATAGCTCTCCAATTCTTTGTATTAGATTCCAAGTCCTGGGCTGATTCAAGGTATTCCTAAAGAACAAAGTTCATCAGAGGATGAGGAACCACCATCTTTCTGTGAAGGCAAGGACATTACTTCTCCAGAACACACTGCTACCTAACCCAGC
>NW_011110268.1:0-334 GCF_000146605.3 Meleagris gallopavo
CAGCCTGGGAGGGTTACTGTTCACATGCATCCAAAATGTTATGAAAGAAAACAAATGCCATCGTCGAGAGCTGTGTGTAAAACTGCTATTGTCGTTTTAATTACAAACAAGAGATGTAGAGGTGTGGGGAGCAATGGGTCTCCATTGGGCTGCATCTGCTGCAAGCCCAGTCTGTGGCTGCTGCTGGCCAGAGACTCATCTGTGGTTCTTTTCCTTTGCAGGGGACACCTGGCAAACCAGGTCCAAGGGGGCAGCGCGGTCCAACGGTAACGATGCTTCTCTTCCCTCTTTTTGGTGTCTTGTTAATGCCAGGAGAAAGCACATTCTGGTTCGT
>NW_011110269.1:0-331 GCF_000146605.3 Meleagris gallopavo
TTCGTGACACAAAAGTCTTCATTGCACAAGTGCACCAACTACGTGGATTTCTAAACATATCAATACTGACATTTTTTAGATGGTCATTCCATGTGCATCCTTAGAAGACTTGTCAATATTCCAGAGAAAATAATCTTCTGTGTCTGTGTTTGCCAAAACTACACATCAATCCAAGCAAATAAACTGTTCCAACTTTGTTGTCTAGCCTATGAAGATATGCAGCATTTATAGAAATCACATAAATAATGCTCTTATTGTGAAAGCACAGAGCAACATGGATATAATTACAACTCATCATTACCTTGAAATTTGGCATAAAACTGAAACTAAA
>NW_011110270.1:0-416 GCF_000146605.3 Meleagris gallopavo
GTTCTTTATGATGTTTACTCTGCCACATGCTGCCAAGACAGGGAGGAGAGCAGCTGGGGCTAAAGCTGCACACACACCAGGCTGGCACGAATGGAGTGTTGCTCAGCACTGTAGGGAAAGCCCAGCCCAAGCAAGGACGAGAAAGGCCCTGCCAGTGGCCGCTGGCTCTTGGCTGCCCGTCCCCTGGGTGCCGTCGGCGGCTGCGACGGGAAGCCCACAGCGGATGTGTGATGAAAGGGCTGCTGCAGCCTATCTCCCCCGAGCAGGGCCTGCTTGGAGGGCGGCGCAGCCCGCTGTGCCGGCTCTGCTGGCTGGCGCTGGTGGTGTGGCCCCATGATTCATGCAGGGCCAGCAATGCTTGCCAAGGAAGCTTCCCCCTTCCTCCCGGCCAAGCATCAACGCAGCAGAGGGCCGCC
>NW_011110271.1:0-656 GCF_000146605.3 Meleagris gallopavo
GAGACAGTTAATACTGTCACCCCTATATGCAAATGAAAAAATAGCACACGACAACCAGAATGCTTTTGAGATTGCAAAGTACTGCAGGGTGCTGGATCCTCTTGCCATGGGGAATTCAAAGGTAATTAAAAAAGAATAAACAAATCTTCTGCTATCACTACCTACAACAAAAGTCTGTTGGACAGTATTATGGCTCCACAACAGCAAACAAAGCAAAGAAATCCCTTCTGTAGAGTTGAATAAGCATTTGACTTGACAGTGAGTGTAAGCAGCTGCAATTCAGCAGAGCACAGCAAGCTTTCAAGGCAGTCCTGATGCATGGAACTTTGTCAAGAGGACAAAGTTTGTTTCAAAATGCTCCAGTGTATCATTTCCCTGCTATGAGAATACATCCCCAAGATAAAGAAATCAGCACTGGTAAACTTTGTTTTTTAAAGTACTTATTTCTTATAGAAATTAAACGATCACAATGAATTGTAGGTACCCCAGTGTACAATGAAGATTGTAGGACTCTAAATGCACTTTCTGTACTTACTCTCAATAGAGCCATTAAGAAGAGAGTATCGTGTAGGTCACAACATCTCAAGTTTTATTTCATTACATTAACCTTAAGCCTGGAAGAGGAGTCTTACATCTTTCAGTTTTATATTACTGTT
>NW_011110272.1:0-401 GCF_000146605.3 Meleagris gallopavo
TATGTTTCTAATCCCTAACACTATATTCACATTGTTTGGAACATTTAACAACTATTACAGTTTTGCAAGAAAGAATTAAGTAATAATTCAGTAATAATGTTTCTAAACATGCAGCTAACATATACAGTAATATTTTACTTCATAGATCAACTGTTTCTAAGGATAAGTTACGGAATACAAATGCATTATGTTCTACTTCCTCAAACCAATTGCTCTTTTAATATCAAATGCAGAAACCATTCCCACGATTCCCCCTCTTTTCTTTCACAGTGTTGATTTCTGCAATTCCCTCTTATTTTTTTTAAGGTACGATTCTAAAAACTTCTTCACTTTCTTTGTTCTCCATTTCGTCTAATATCATCATTTTATCCGAGTACGGTGGTGGTTCCACTACTGTTTGC
>NW_011110273.1:0-1266 GCF_000146605.3 Meleagris gallopavo
AGAACTGGACACAGTACTCCAGATGAGGCCTTACCAGGGCAGATAGAGGGGGAGGATCACCTCCCTCGACCTGCTGGACACGCTCTTCTTAATGCACCCCAGAATGCCATTGGCCTTTTTGGCCACGAGGGCACACTGCTGGCTCATGGCCAACCTGTCGTCCACCAGGACGCCCAGGTCCCTCTCTGCAGAGCTCCTCTCCAGCAGCTCATCCCCCAGCCTGTATTGGTGCATGCAATTATTCCTCCCTAGGTGTAAGACCCTACACTTGCTTGTGTTGAACCTCATCCGGTTTCTTACTGCCCAGCTCTCCAGCCTGTCCAGGTCTCGCTGAGTGTCAGCACAGCCTTCAGGCGTGTCAGCCAATCTTCCCAACTTGGTATCATCAGCAAACTTGCTGAGGTTGGCCACTATCCCCTCATCAAGGTCATTGATGAAGATGTTGAGCAAGACCAGACCCAGCACAGACCCCTGGGGGACACCACTGGTCACAGGTCTCCAGCCAGACTCTGCACCACCAATGACGATCCTCTGCGCTCTGCCAGTCAGCCAGTTCTCAACCCACCTCACTGTCCACTCGTCCATCCCACACTTCCTCAGCTTTGTTATAAGGATGTCGTGGGAGACAGTATCAAATGCCTTTCTAAAATCAAGGTAGACTACATCTACCACTCTGCCCCCATCCACCCAGCATGTGACAGCATCATAGAAGGCCACCAAGTTGGTCGAGCACGACCTCCCCTTGGTGAACCCATGCTGACTACTCCTGACAACCTCCTTTTCTCCCAGTTGTCTGGAGATGGTATTCAGCACAAGCTGTTCCATCACCTTTCCAGGGACAGAGGTGAGGCTGACAGGCCTATAATTACCCGGATCTTCCTTCTTGCCCTTTTTGAAGACCGGAGTGACATTGGCTATCCTCCAGTCTTCAGGGACTTCCCCTGTTATCCAAGACCTCTCAAAAATGATGGAGAGCGGTTCGGCAATGACCTCCACCAGCTCCCTCAGCACACGTGGATGCACCCCATCAGGTCCCATGGACTTGTGGACCTTAGTACTGCCTAGGCGCTCACGCACGTCCTCTTTCCTGACTAAAGGGAAGTCTCCCATTCCCCAGACCCTCTCTCACTAACCTCCAGGGTGTGGGATTCCTGCGGGAGAGGCTTTTCACTGAAGACAGAAGTAAAGAAGGCATTCAGTATCTCTGCCTTCTCAGCATCCCCCGTTACGAGGACCCCCCCTCACTTAGTAAGGGGCCCACATTCT
>NW_011110274.1:0-590 GCF_000146605.3 Meleagris gallopavo
ATCACAGAATCACAGAATCACAGAATTGTAGGGGTTGGAAGGGACCTCTAGACATCATCGAGACCAACCCCCCTGCCAAAGCAGGTTCCCTACACCAGGTCGCACAGGTAGGCGTCCTGGCGAGACTTGAATATCTCCAGAGAAGGAGACTCCACAACCTCCCTGGGCAGCCTGTTCCAGTGCTCCGTCACCCTCACCGTGAAGAAGTTCTTACGCACATTCGTGCGAAACTTCCTATGTTGTAGCTTATGTCCGTTTCCCCTCGTCCTGTCTCCACGTACCACTGAAAAGAGACTGGCCTCACCGCTATGGCCGCCACACCTCAGATATTTATAAATCTGGATCAGGTCCCCTCTCAGTCATCTTTTCTTAAGGCTAAACAGACCCAGTTCACTTAGCCTTTCTTCATAGGGGAGATGCTCCAGGCCCTTCACCATCTTTGTGGCCCTCCGCTGGACTCTTTCCAAGAGATCCCTGTCTTTTTTGAACTGGGGAGCCCAGAACTGGACACAGTACTCCAGATGAGGCCTTACCAGGGCAGAGTAGAAGGGGAGGATCACCTCCCTCGACCTGCTGGACACGCTCTTTTT
>NW_011110275.1:0-445 GCF_000146605.3 Meleagris gallopavo
CATCACAGTGACACGGCGTTCGAGTGGCTCAGGGTAAGCAGTTACAACGCACCTTGATTTCGGGTGCCTCCCACTCCCTGACTGCCCACTTTCTCCTTTCTGCTTCTCTTTCCTACTTCACTTTCAGGCAGCTGCCTTGTTTGGTGGGGTGGGTGGTTTTCTACTCTCTTGCCCGCGTAAGGCAATTTTTGGATGTGAAACCTCACAGCCTGTCCTAGACATTGATCCAGAAAAGAGCGAGTTCGTTCTTCAGACAGAACTGGTAACTCTGGGCTTGCCAGCACATAACTAAAAATATTTCTAAATAAGGCTGATATTTGATGACATCTTCCTCAGAGAACTCGACAGGTGGCCCAACACGTCCCACAGACAGTCCCTTGTCCCCCTGTACCAGAAGGGTTCTGTGTTTACAGGTAAGGATCGTTACTTAACAGAAGAAAAGTTG
>NW_011110276.1:0-469 GCF_000146605.3 Meleagris gallopavo
CTGACTTTACCAAAAACCATAAGAGAGTAGCTGGATTGAAAAACTATTACAATTAGTACCCTCTCACAGTTTGATCTGGGGGAGCGGGGAACACTCTAGGCAGTACTACTATCTTTTATTAGACAATTCTACTACTTGTCAGTTGTCTTCACCTTCTTGTGCCCTTCTTTCAGATGTTAGACCAGAGTTATCTGACCCTCTGCATCTGTGGCACATACATGGAGAGGAATGTAAAGTTCTCAGATTGAATTTCCTCTTTTGGTGTCAAGAAACCCTGTTTCTAAGTAATGGATTAAATCACTTCTGGAATAGCAAGCTCCCTACTTTTAAAATAGGACAACTTTTCATTGTCACTTTGAAGGAGACTTAGACATACCACTCAAATTAAGGAATACAAATTTGTGAATAAGTCACCATTATAGCGCTCCTCATTTAATGAAACATGTATGACAGAGTGTGCATGAATCTT
>NW_011110277.1:0-375 GCF_000146605.3 Meleagris gallopavo
ATCCATGTCAAAATGAAATTCTCAGATGAGGCAGGCCGTGTCTGTGTGTAGCAACTTCAATTTGCCTGTCATAATTGGATTAATCCACATTTGTTGATATCTGAAAATGTAGGTAATCTTAGCAAAAGCCATAGATCAATGCAAAAAAAAAACCAAACAAACTGGTAAGAACAATCACATTGCTTTAGTGTTTCCCATATAGAGATCTTCCCAAAAATCTCAGGGCTTTGTGCACTGCTTGCAGCTGCCATCACCTCTGCTAGCCCCATTTCTTCTCTGGTTAAACTAAAACTTCAGTGCTACAAGGTCTTGACCATTTTAAAATTCAGATATAACATGATTGGGTCCAAAACCTGGGTATGCAGCTTCACTTTT
>NW_011110278.1:0-570 GCF_000146605.3 Meleagris gallopavo
GGCAGTGATGTGTGTGGGAGGGGAAAAAGGAGATGATGTCACTGATTCCAGAAGTGCTTCCACTTGTAGAGCCAGAAATGCCACTGCTGAAAACAGTAGCAAGCTAAGGTTGTATTGCAAAGCTATGCTTCTCAGAAGATTACACAAAATCCATGCATATATCTCCACTTTACAAATAGGAAAGAGGAAAGCTCTCTGTTAGAAACAGAGAAACGACTCTGTTTTGGCTATGAGGGATAGCCAAAAATTCGTTGAACTGGATGTCTTGGGCATGTTGGAGTGAAAAGAGAAACAGCTGTGGGAAACCCACCTGCCTGTTGAGTCAAGTGCTGCAGTTAATAATTACATATGCTTGTCAGGTTTGGTTTGTTTTTTTTTTTAATGGATGAGAGGATGTAACTGAATTGATGCAATATAGCAAGAAGCATGGTTTTGCAGGGACATGTTCTGTTATAACCGTTCTTTAATATAATAGCAATTTTCTTCAGTGTGGAATTTAGAGAGATGTGAGAGTTCACATATGTGTTATTTTGTGTATATTGCTAAGGTGTTTGCTAGCTTATCTGTAGT
>NW_011110279.1:0-384 GCF_000146605.3 Meleagris gallopavo
TTATTAGCTAACTGGAGCTGTTAATGCAGGCTGGGGGACTCGGTGAAGAAGTGCTTCTGGCCTCCCTTGCTGTCGAGGGCTCCACGCTAATCTCTTCTGGCAGCGTAATCCCCCACATTGCACAGCCCTGGCACCACACAGCAGCTCAGAGCGCTGCGATAGATGCTCATATCCTGAGCATCAAACCACTCGTCAGCTTTTTCGTCGTAGCACTCAACGTTGAAAGTCGTGGCGTATCCATTAAAGCCACCGACCACAAACAAGAGATCGTCCACCACTTCAATGCCAAAGTTACTGCGAGGATTGAACATGGTGGGGACAACGCGCCACGTGTTGGCAGCGGGGCTGTAGGCTTCCGCAGTCCGGAGCCGGTTGACTCCATCA
>NW_011110280.1:0-546 GCF_000146605.3 Meleagris gallopavo
AAAGGTGCAAAATGCCAACAGAAAAGCAGGCAAGAAGGAAAAAGGGTTTGTCTGTTCCAGGTCGTTTTTTATCATTATTCATTTTTAAATTTCATTTGTATTTGAAGTGGAAAGTGTATGTAATCATGTGGAAAGTAAATTAAGGTGGTTTACTCATAGGTGACGAAGAGAAAAACACCTCATTTTTTCCCATGGAGGCTACTATCGAAAGATGATAAAGTAAACATGTCTGGAAGCTGGACCCCACTTCCAGTTTGTGTAGGGCAGGGAGGGAAGAGCCTCCAGCCTCAGCCCAAAGGAGCCAGCTCTGCTTCACCTCCTTGGGAGACAGCTCTGCTGTAAAGCACCAAGGTGAGGGGAGCCTCCTGCCCTCTCCAGCTGCTCTTTCCTTCCCTCACAGCTCCCCATTCTTACTGCTCCCCTCCCCTGCAGCTCGGCCGTGCTCAGCTTGCTGACTGCATAGCGCTCAGTTGGCAGCTGTGCTGGGCAGAGGGCAGTGGGAAGCATGCCTGAGACCATGTCCATGGGAATGGCCTGGTGGCTTTT
>NW_011110281.1:0-326 GCF_000146605.3 Meleagris gallopavo
CCTTCCTGTCCAACTCTTGAGTCTGTCCAGGTGTTGTTGAATGGTGGCACAGTCTTCTGGCATGTCAGCCACTTCTCCCAGCTTTGTATAATCACCAAACTTACTGAGGGTGTTCTCTATTCCTTCATCCAGGACGTTGATGAAGATGTTGAACAAGACAGGATCCAGCACTAACCCCTGGGAAACAGTGCTAGTTATGAGCCTCAACTAGTAATTTATGTATTCGTATAATTCTGAGTAAATATCTATATAGTGCTAAACTCAAAATATTTTTATTTGTTTTCAAGATACAATAACCTAAATTGGGACAACAGGATCCAACCTCT
>NW_011110282.1:0-963 GCF_000146605.3 Meleagris gallopavo
GCCCGCAGCAGGGCTCTTCTGCCCCAGTGCTCCTTGTGGAAAAACAGAGGGCAAGCAGTGCTTCTGAGACGGGCCACTTTGCTTCCTCTCAGCTCCAGAGCTTGGCCCAAGGGACAAAGGAGAAAAGCAGTGGCTCACAAAGCCAGCTGGAACTCCCCGAGAAGGCGGGTGCTGCTCGGGAGGGTCTGCAGTAGGCTTTTTTGGGAGGCTGCAGCGCAAGGGCTGGCACCCAGACTGCAGTGTTCCACAAACACCAGGGGACGGGCAGGGGAGGGGTGCCAAAGCGACAGCTCCAAAATGCTTACCTGTGCTTAGCAGCCCGGTCTAAAACGGCCAGCTCAGCAAGTAAGTGGCTCTTTCCAGAGCCTGGAATGCCCACAAATGCCACCGTGTATGGTTCTTCCAGAAGTTCGTAGGCCTCCAAGCAGCAGTCAAAGATTTCGATCTCCTCCTCTCGACCTGTGCAGACCCACAAGAAAATCAGCTGCTGCAGCGTGCCAAAAAGCGGGGAGCCCCTCCTGTTCTCATCTGTACCCCACAGCAGAGGGGGAGGAAGCGGCTGCGCGGGGCTCAGCTGCGTGCCAGGGCAGCACTGGCACTGAGCAAAGGGAAACAATTGGGCTTCAGATGAGTCCTCCACCTACCCAGCAAGGGACCGTAGTGTGACCTCTCCTTGGCAAGGCCCATGTCATATTGGCTAGAAGGGGGAGAAAACCAAAGTCACTTACTTAGTCAGAAACCGTTGCACGCAGAGCCTGCTGTGGAGGGGTGGAGACCCCCCTCTCGAGCAGCATGTTACCCGGAGCATGGTCCCCTGGCCAAAGCTCAAGGTGACACACTAGGACAAGCCTCAAGCATAAAGAAGCCCAGCAGCCACGGCAGGACAGCCGAAGCTAACAAAAGTGCCCTGCTGGAGCAACAACCAAAGAAATCCAAGATGAAGGAAAGAAGCCAGGCTGCGCT
>NW_011110283.1:0-626 GCF_000146605.3 Meleagris gallopavo
GGAGTGCTACTGTGAACTACCCAGCCCACAGATCACCACACTCCGACTCTCGGATTTAGGGCCAATCCCTCCGGAGTACCTTACTCCGATTCTCGGATTCAAATAGGGGTGTACTGCTGCCACTTCGTCAAGTGTACAGGGTACCGTACACCAACAGCTCCCTCCCGAGACTCTTCCTTCCACCAACACAGCCGCTTCGTCCGCCCCTGGCCGCGCCCCTCGCGGGACAACGGAACCGCAGGTCGGGACTCCGCACTCGCTTCGCACTGAAGTGCGTCTCACACATACACACACTCAAGAGTCTCAACCGACCCCCAAGGCAAGAATTAAACTCTCTTACCTTGGTCCGTGCACGAAGTTACCGGGTCGCAATGGCCAACACCCGTGCCTACCTGCCCCTTGGCTTTTACAGAATCCGTCCTTTATCTAACAGTCTCGGTTTCTTATCGGCCGTCCCAAGGAGTCACCTCACCACTCAGACAGGACCGCTGAAATCAGCGGGGTGCACCTATCCTGTTCAGGGCAGTAGGGAGACACCCAAAGAGGCAATAATAATCCCGGACGAGCCCCCAAATTGTTGGAAATATCCGAATAATTTTGCCAGGACGGTATCTCTGATAAAAGCA
>NW_011110284.1:0-391 GCF_000146605.3 Meleagris gallopavo
ATGATGCTACCTGTAGTGATCCTAATTGTATTTGAAGGTTGAGTACTGTATATTTAATGAATTAGCTATGATTCATCATTAGTTTTGTGGAAAAAAGTTACTTTTTCTGTCCTTGGGCCAAAACCAAGACAGAGACTCTCTCGAGATAAGGTTGCAAAGGCTGGAGATGCTCTGGGCAGCTTGTCACTTGTTTTCTATCATTGCAGATTAGCAAGATGTGAGACAGAGATACCCAGAGATGTGGAGAAGTCATGCTGCTGGCAGTGTGAGAGGGCAGGGAGGAGAATCATGGGCTCAGAGCACTCAGCCCTGCATCTCCTATGTCTGCCCACACTTTCAGGTACTTGATGCAAACACACATTTCTTAAGCCTTGACCCATTTGGGAAATGC
>NW_011110285.1:0-436 GCF_000146605.3 Meleagris gallopavo
GGGAACGGCTGTTTGTGAGGGTGGGTGGTGATAGGACAAGGGGAATGGTTTTAAAGTGAGCCAAGGGAGGTTTAGGTTGGATGTGAGGAGGAAGTTTTTCATGCAGAGGGTGGTGAGGCACTGGAACAGGTTGCCCAAGGAGCTGTGGGATGCTCCATCCCTGCAGGCATTCAAGGCCAGGCTGGATGTGGCTCTGGGCAGCCTGGGCTGCTGGTTGGCGACCTGCACACAGCAGGGGGGTTGGGACTGGGGTGAGCGCTGTGGGCCTTTGCAACCCAGGCCATACTATGATTCCATGATGCTACAAATGGTCGCACTCACCGTTCTGGGAAGGGTGATGGGTGAATGTTTGTGAAGCTCTCAGATCCTGCAGTGGTGAGCCCCACAAGGGAAGCCAGAAGGAAATTAATAATTCTGTCTGCAGAATGAGATTTGT
>NW_011110286.1:0-2180 GCF_000146605.3 Meleagris gallopavo
CTGGCTATGCAATGGGTCCTGAACTAGATTTGTTCCCAGGGCTGGATCTCCCTGCCAGGGAGCAGCCGCATGTCACAGCACTGTGGCAGGGAGAGCTGGGGATGAGGGTGTGGGGAAAACCTGCTTGCCCAGGGAGAGCGAGCCCATCTCCTGCTGGCACGGGTGAATGGGGAAGGGGAAGGGAAAAAGTCTTCTCTGTAGGAAGGGCAAACCTTCAGTCTTTGATGCCGGGCTTCTGCCATCCCTCTCCAGGACAAACAGGCCGTCCTTGGGGCTGTGGCTGCCATGATGACTGTCCTCCTGCAAGAGGAGCTGCCCCGAGAGCACGTCTGGGAGCAGCTCCTCTGGCTCGTGCACCAGTATCAGGACGTCCAAGACACCTGCATGGTGACCAAGGTGAGATGTTGCGCAGGGCTCAGTGTGGATGTGGGGCCCATGAAGTGCCATGAGGGGTCAGTGGGATGCAGGGAGGAGGCTGGGAGCCCTTGGAGAAAGAAGGAATAGGTGTTGAAGGGAGGTCTGAGGCTTCCTGAGTTCTTCAGTCAAGGAAGGAACAACCCAGACAGGAGCTAGAACAGAGCCAGGAGTCACTGGGGCCCATCCTGGGAATGGGAGGCTTCACCACCATGGGGCTCTGAGTGCCTGAGGAGCTGTGTGCTAACAGCCAGGGGGACCATGTCCAGTTTCATCTGATGGGGAAGAAGAGGGCTGCTGGGTGGGAAAATGCCTGCAAACAATGCCGAAACAGGGCTCGGTTGAGCACAGAGACTCTCTTGGTGCTGCTGGGAGGGGGAGACAAACAGGAACGCCTGTGCGGGAGCTCTTCCCAGCAGACAAACCACTGGGAATCAGTTCCTCCGCTCCCAAGTGGCTAGATGTGGCTTCAGCCCTTTCTTCCTCTGCTGGTCTCTTGCAGAGCCTTCATATGTTCCTGGAGGCCTTAGAGGGAGTTCAATCCGTCATCTCCAAGGACAAGTTCTTGGCCATCACCAGTGCTGTATTCTACCAGGTAAGGGAAGCCTATCCTTGTGCCCACAGCAGTTTCCCTCTTGGCAAAGTCTCAGAAGGACTGCAAAGCTCTGAGCCTCTGTCAGCTGCTCAGCCTTAGCTCTTGCATGCCCATGGCTGCTCCAGGGCTGCGCGTGTGCCCTGGGGATGCTGTGGGGCGGGCTGTGTTTTGTCTGCATGTCCTCCTTCCAAGAGTACCAACAGGAGACTAGAGCTGGCAGCACAGTGTCTTTTCCATCCTCAATACTGATAACGATTTTCTCAAATGGACTTTGTTCCCACAGCTCTCTGATGACACCAAACAGCACAGAGAGGCTGACAGAGCAGAGCTGACCCACTGCATCCTGCTGCAGGGTAAGGAGAGGAGCTTTGGCGATGCTTGGCGGTGCCCTGGCCAAATCCTCTCTCTCAAACCTCACGAATTAATGGGCACGAATTGCTTGCTAACACAGCGCGGGATTTCCTTCCTGCAGCCCGAATCTGCCCAGAGGAAATGGTCCTGTTTCTGCAGTCGCAGCTGGGCGGTGAGAGGGAGGCTGGATGCGTGGCAGCCCTGGGACTCCTCGGCGTTCTGGTTCACTCTGATGGTCAGTACCACGGGTCGGGACTTCCAGGGATCCCTTTTGCCACCGTGGTGCCTCCACTCATGCTTCTGTGCATCTCTTGCAGAGCCCGCAATGACAGAGAAGCTGCCCCAGGTTGCAGAGGCTCTGCAGTGTGTGTGCAGTGACCCCAGGACCCAGGTGAGCTGATTTGAGAAAGGAAAGCACTGCTGGGGTGGCAATGCTGATGCCAACACTGGCAGGGCTTGGGTGCCCAGGGAGGTGCTGGGGTATTGACAACAGGGTTGCAATGGCTCCTGTGGGGAGAGCAGGCAGAGTGGAGCGGTCAGGTCCCTGTGCTGCGCATGGAAAATGCAAAGCCTGGTGCTAAGGCCTGGCCCTCACCTCAGGAGCCAAGGCTTCCTCTCTGCTCTTGTTGTCCCTACTCATGCCCAAAGGGCTGCCCCGATGAGCAGGTGGCTTCCCTTGGCCTTCTGAGCAGGAAAATCAAATCCACAATTGACTCCTGGCAGGTGAGGAGGGCCATTCTGCACTTCATCAAGGATCTGCTCAGCGTTAACACCTGGAGCTGCTCAGCCTGGGATGTGGTGGGGCACATTTTCAGTGAGT